>NC_044333.1:29552654-29853404 GCF_007399415.2 Gopherus evgoodei
TGTCCGGGATATGTTCTTAACACATTAGATGAAGAGAGAAGTGGATTTCCTGATATCAAGGACCATCAGTACTTCAATATAGGGCTTCTCTGTGAAAAGATCCTTAAGTTAGAGATGTTCCAAAGGAAACACTTTAATCTAGTATCAGGTTTGAATTTGCCAAGTGTGAATAGAATCAGGGAGAATGAAATAAACAGCATCATTTGTCATAAGCTAAATGCATAATCAGAACCATTTCACACTTCTTTACTTTTAGCTTTCAAGATGCGCTGATTTTATTGTGTAACTAATGACAAAATGCAGAGGGATTATGATGGATTAATATGCAACAGCTGTCACCACAACTTCTTAATAGTTTCCTAAGTAAAAAGGTAGGAGATGTTTATTTCTTTTTAATTATATATATCATGTAATAACTGGCAATAACTCTGCAATGTCTATGCATGCAAGATTACTTAGATATTAAATTCCCTTTCCTAAATGGGTAGCTATGGGGGACAGGTAATTTTGATCCAGCTGCTACATGAAAAAATGATATTTGCATGTTTCGTACTTGAATCCCTCTTCATTGAAGTAGGAATGTTAATCTTGCTCTAGTGGTGAAATTTCAGATTGAACCATTACCTTCTTCCAGTCTAAATTCTCACCCTGTTGTTTTGTTGGATAGATTAGTTTTCTGTTCCTTAACTGCTGGAAAGTATTACTATGTGCTATTCACCAGTTACTGGTTTCTACCTCAAGGTGGTTGAACTTCAGTAGTGAAAACCCTGATCTACAAAGACTTGTTTATATCCTTAACTTTGTGCAGTGTGAGTTGTCTTTTAGCTTCAATGGAATTGTGCATAAGTCTTTACAGGAAAGGGGCTGAAGTTTGTAGAGTATTTTCATCCTAAAAGACATTATAAATATCTGATCTTCTTGATGATATGTATATGGCTGAGTATGTCTAAAGAATTAGAGATTGGTGACATTTATAATAAGAGCACCCCAGAACTCTTGAATCATATGGTCAAAATCTCAAACACTGTCTTATTAATATGCAACTAGTTCTGAATCTGTGGAATGAGAAAGCAGCTGTTTAAATGTAGTTGGTTTCCACATTCAAAAAGAACCTTATTTTGCCTCCCTGTTGAAACATTTATTTTGTTTAGAGGGGGAGAAAAACCACACCAAGATCTATAAAATGCAGAGAAATTGTATCAGCTCCTAAAACAGCCTATAGTCTGGCATACTGTAGAAATCAAGTTTGTCAGAACAGCATGACACACAGGAGAATGTCAGATTGTTGGTGCTAAATGTGGGGTTTTCTGAATTAATTACTACTGTGTTGAACACATTTTTATTCACCAGCAGTGAAAATGGTTACAAAATTATATATTCCAACAGTGCAGATGAAAGATATAAGACTGGGGGGAAATTTAAACGTACAAAAAAGATCATTGTCAGTATGTCTGTTTCATGACAGTTTTTTATCAAGCATTGGCTCCTTTATTTGTTGCTTTTTTTGTTTCTGTTTTGAAAGTTTATTTGTTGCCTTTCTCTTTGATAGTTTCAGACTTTGTATTTGTCTCCAGCACGTCTGAGCCCCTGGATAACTTTAAAAAAAAATTCCTACCTTAGGGCAAAATTAAAACATTATACATAATCTTATCATCTGGATCCTGCAAACATTTACTGTTTTGTTACTCATGTTGGATCATGTCTTATAAAAGTATTCAGTGGGTTAAAAGGACTGTCTTTATTAGCCTCTGTAACTACTCCATCTCTCTCAGCCGAGTTTCTTTTGCCATGTTGTTCCAAAACCCAGTTTCAAGCACATATAAGAGGTTTGTTTATTTATTTATTATGTGTATTGGAATATATTACTATATATTGAAATGATGGAGTTCCATACTTCATTGTCAGAGTAATGCACAGATTTGTTTATGTGGACATGTGCTTTCCACCAGTGTTCAAAGGGTGTTCTGTGATATCTAATAATGGTTGGCCTTGCTGCTTAAACAGTTTGATTAATGGAATTGGAGGGGGGAGAGAATGATAACAGGTGACCCTATACCTTCTTGGTAGAATAATGATTCCAAAATTGGCAGTTATGCAGTTGCTTTCTCTCATCTTGAGAGGGTCATTCCTTAAGTACAACTTACAGTGATTAGAGCTGTGGAAAGCACATTCTGAAATGCTGAGATGATAACTGCTCCCTCTTTCAAAATGTCCCTCTAAATGTATTTTCTCCATTCATTTTAATAGACATTTTGTGAATATCTGGTTTCTAAATCATACAAACATGCCCAATTTGGTTTGATTCACCTCTAATAAAAAAATGTACCTTTTTTCCCTGCTTTATTTACAATACTGGTTTATGCTGTGAATCCAATTAGCTGTTTACTAAATAAATAAGACTCTAGATGTAGCATTGTATTTTGAAATTATATATTCAAAGATCATGGCAACCTCTCTTCATCACTATTGCAACCTACAACCAGAACCTTTCTCCTGCAGTCACATTAAAAATGTGGCATTCTACTTAAATATTGCTCAGTTATCCTCTTCTAATTAATATAAACAAACAACATTGTATTCATTTAATGCAGTATTGTTGTAGATGTGTTGGTATCAAGGTATTAAAGAGACTAGGCAAATGAGGTAATATTTTTCATTGGACCGACATCTGTGGTGAGTGACACAAGCTTTTGAGTTACACTGAGCTCTTCTTCAGGGATACAGAACAAAGATTCTAACATCTAGCCAGCTTTTGAGGGGAAAACAAAGAAGAATCAATATCTAGGGGAAATCACTATCTGAAACGTATACAGGACTGGACCGTCTATATGATCCATGAGCTTTCACTAGCCTGACATTAAACTGGTGTTGATAGATAGAGGGCCATCAATTTAGTCACCAACAACAGAGACAGAGGACCAGCAAGTGGGAATGCCAGTTAGGGCAGAATGGGAGAACATAGCAACAGTCACAACAATCACATAGTGTGGATATCTCACATGATAGGCAGCCATGTCTCCCTCAGACAGAAAAAGAAACGATACAGCCAGGGACTCTGCCATCTGACCTTGCATATGGGATCTGTTCTAAAAAGGTGCTTGGCAGAAAAGGTAATACTTTAGCCCGAAGTTGTAACTTTTTGGAGAATTTCCTGCTTTTGCCCAGGGAGTAGAATTGAATGTATCCAAATGCCCTCTGTCTCAACCCTTTAAACAGAGCCCATTTCCAACCTTGCAGAGTTTGCTATGGTGTCCAGAGATGGGCAGAAAGGTGCTTTGAAAAGGCCGGTCTTGTGTGAACAAATATGCTTCATAATAAGAAGGAGGAGAGTGGCCCTTGAACAGCTTTCTTCATGTGTGAATCCCTGCAGAACAATCTGGTGCTTGAATTACTCCATATTATTTTTCCCCTCTCTCTAGGGAGGCCATATAGCTTGACAATTTCTTCTTGTCTAGCTCTATAACCAGAGGTAATAGAAGGAAGAAAAAAATGGAAATTCACAGAACATATAATGTTTCAAAGATATGTATCTGAGAGTGAATTTCAAATCTTGGAAGTTACTCAAATACATCCTCTCATTGCCGATTATGGGCAGAGTTTGCTGGCCTTGTGTGTGACATTTCAGTGAATAAATGTACTATTTTTGATTTGAGGAAATGATGCAGAATCACATTAGTTGTAGTAAAACTAATGTACTCATACAGTATATAAAGCGTTTAGCTGCATTTTTTTCTTCCTCAATGGAGATCTAAAATGATTTCCCTGGATGCACACTGATATGTAGGGGGAAAGAACTGCATTGGTCATAAGTTACTCTTTTTTCCATTTGTAGTTTTACACTGATTTGGAAGAAGAGCTGATTCCAGCTCTACCACCACATAACTGTTTATCTTCTCCCACGGTGTATAGAAATTCAGATGCAAGAAAGGACAAACTGAAAAATGTAGAGTATTAAAATCACTAACTGATGGCAAGTGTTTCCAAAGTATCTGGTATAAAGGAGAAGTAATAACTTGACATAACATATCATGCCAAACAAATTAGTAGCCCTCACTATGAGGACTGCAAACAGAATTTGCTCCTCTGAAAGAAAGCTGACACCTTTGACATAAATCTTGCTGAAGATTGTCATTGTTTAAAAATTAGCTTACTTCTTGTAGTAGTACATTTAGAGATATGACATACCAAACTCCTACCTCTCCCCTGATGACTCTGGAGAATAAGAGGAGAATCATGCCCTATATGACTCCATTGTAGTCACTTATGATTTACATTAGTTTTAACTTTAATCAGAATTTGGCTTTGAGGGACATAGTCTCTGCTGGTATAAATAGCATAGTTTATGGACTTCATTGGCACTAAGGCTCTGGTCCAGTTTTGAAGTCTAACTTCCTTTCAATCCTATATCGTCAGTTTTGTATGTGTAGCAATATGGAAATGGCGTGCAACTCAAGGATACAAATTCTCCTGTAGGACCTTGTACATTAGAATTTACTTGGAAAGCATGCTCATTGACTAAGAAACAAATGCAGAAATCTAAGGCTGAATTCTCCTTGTTCCTATAGTTGTAACTCCATTGATTTACATGGATGTGAGAGAATAGGCTGGTAGTCTTGCCTTCCTCTTAGAAAGTGGTCTGAATTAGCTATTACGGTTATACGTAAGAGAGGCAAAGCTGGCTATCAGAACTGGCTTCTGCAGGAAGGTGTCCTAATAGCAGCAAATCAAACCCAGAAATATTAATAAGCTGCAATGAATCCAGCTTATAGCAGTAAGTTGCATATTTGACCCTGACTTTAGTAAATTAGGAACTTTGATTTATGTTTTTTCAACAGGATTAAGATCAGACCTTTAAAGGATACATGCTTCATACACCACTGAAATGGAACTACTGCTGAAATGTTACACAGCAGCCATTCAAAGATGTCTAGAGGACAATAATTGAGTTTCAGAAAATAAGACCTCTTATGCAAATAAGAGGTACTCAGATGGAACATGGGTCCATAGAACCCTGGCTGGTGGACTGTGAAGAAATGATTGATTCCATGGTATTGGCTCCTTATTTGCTGTTGATAAATACTCTAAAACATAACCTAAAAGTACTCTGAGTGTTTTCCTGGTAGCATTTGGTATATACATAACAGGTATGTTGTGTGAATGTGAGCAGAACAGGCGGTGGTCTAGTTAATGGAAGAGAAGGTGGTCCATGAAATAATTTCTCAAGGTGTGGTCTGCCTATTATGGAAAAATATTTGGAACTCCTTAGTTAAGGAATCAAGACAATCTAAAAAAGGCAGAAGATGATAAACCATATAGGAAATGAAGTGGTCAGGACCACAGTTCTACATCTTCTTGTTACTTCCTAATCATTTGCTAGAATATATGCTTAGCTTACCGCACCTTCCTCTTTTCCTGAGATGTCTCCCAGGGCCCTCATTGTTTATCTTGGGTAATCTTACATGATTACAATCTTAAGTGGAATGGTTTGATAGCATATTATTGACCTGATTCTCCACCGACCCAGTTTTACACCAGTAAAATGTGCTCCGAAAGGCCCTATACGTACCTGCATAGAGATAGTTACTTTTAATTTACATTGATGCTATTGAGTGGAGACTCAAACTTCCTACTGGTGGGAGGACACAATGCAGCAGCGATCAGAGTTAGGTTGGACAGTAGTAGTGTCTGAGACACACAACAATGGCTATTGAAACTGAATGCATCTCAGAAAGAGAGATCAACAAAGACATATTTACTGTAGAAAATATTGAATGGTCTTTGAAATACAAGGCCTGACTCTCATGCACTTTACATCATTGTAACTCCATTGACATCAATGGGACTTGCGGCATGACAAGACTTATATAACGAAGTGGAGAATCGGGCCACTAGTTATGGAGAAACTCAAACATGGATGCAAATGTGGATTCACCTCCCTTATCAATTAATCATGAATTCTATTTATTTGGGGGAGATTAGGAAAATCAGGACACAATAAATTACAGTGATTTGATTAATAGAATTGTTTGCTTCTTTGATTTGTCCCCACCATAGATTGAGGACTTATATTAGTCCTATGTAGGGTATTTTCTCAGGAATGTTTATATTTAAATATGTATTAAGGTTGTTAATTTCATTTTCTAAAACTATTACTATCATTGTAAACCATTATCCTTCAGAAGGGACAGACCCAAGTTAAAACACTGTCAGCAGAGACAGCATGCCAATTTATTTTATACTTGCTAGAATGGTTCATTAGCTGTGGCAGGTGAATTTTGTATGATAGATTCACTGTGGGCTGCCTAAATCATCTGTGGGAAAGAGCTCCCTTTGGGTGCTCAGCTTGGCCTCAAAGCCTATTTGGGCAGTTAAGCTTGAATATTGGAGGTTTTTTTCCTTCTAAGAAGGCCTCTGCTACTGCATCTTTAATTGCTCATCAGTTGACACCAATTATAGGGCAGTGGCAAAGGACCTATAACTGTAGCAGAACAGCTGGTGCTGTAACTTAACTAGGAATGTTTTTTTCAAAAGTCACATTTACCATAGGCTCACACAGTAAGTTAGGCAACAAACACCACAGTAATCTATGACTGTTACTAGGAGGGCGAAGTGGCCTGTTGGATCTGTGAATGGATCTTGCTTATTCAATGTGGAAGAGCAGCTCAGCTGCTTCAGCAGTAGTGTCCCACCTTTTCCCCAGGATCTGGCCAAGTTCTCCTCATGTGCTTAGGCATCTGCAGCAGGTGAAGGGAACACATAAAGGATCATATATGGGTTACTTTACCAGATTTGGGGCAGTATGGAATTCAGCCCGGAGACAGGCTGTGGAGCTGCCATACAGCTGGTCCATGGCCAGGAACAGAGACTGTTTCTCCCAACATGGGGAGTCTGGACACCATGTGTATGTAATCATAGATCTTAAGACCTTTTCCCTGGTTTGCTTCCAAGGCATTTGAGGAAGCAGAACTGAATCTCTCTCCACATTACACAGAAAACCTCCTCAGTAGACTTCTGTTTATACCAGGGATAGATCTGACCCTGAATTGTTGGTGATTTCTGGTTGAGATACAGAGGAAGGAAGCTGAAGATGTAATCTAGTAAAGAGGTGCAGAGCACTCTTATTTGTAGGTATGGTGATATCTGCGATGTTTTTGATATAGGGGAGGATTAGATGCAGATTACTGGATTCTACCTGGCTCATTTGAGATGGATGTTGCCAGAGTGAAATGTAAATCCTTCTTTTGATCTTTAAAAGAAATAATGTTAAACATTCCCATGCAGCCATGTTCACCAGAGACCATAATGGAGAGAGACACTTTGGGAAACAGTTTTTTTTTTAAATGTAATAGTTTGGAGGTCAACAGTTTCAGAAATGAGAAGCCACATCTGGAAAGATGAAAATCATTTGAACTATCAAATTACCCCTGAAAAGTTCTCCAGTCATGCCAGGCTATAATTATTTTATCATATTTTGGGCAACATACATGTACTGCCATTAAGGGTTTTACATTAGGGTCTTCTCCTTCCAGGGATGAAGTCACACTATATGTCCTTACTTCAGCAAAAGATAAGGTCAATTATTTGCACCTCCACTCCAATTAATAGGATATGGCCTTCTAGTTTAATTTACAACAGCCAATTAAGCTCCTTGAGAGGTACTTCTGAGTGCCTAAATAGTAATTAGTCTCTTGAGAAAATTCACTAAAGTTCAAATAACTGTCAGATTTGCAAACACATCATGCACATTGTACCACTGATTTATTAGCAATGTCCATTAGCGGAAGGAAAAATATGGTGTACTGTACAATATATAATGATGCAAAGAACCCTTATGAAATTAGATCAAATTATGTATGTGTTACACATATATAATTTAGACATAGAACATTTATGTCAAGTAGTCTTTTCCTCCAAAGAAAGGGTATATATATATTTTTTATCATAGCAGAACTAGTAAAGGCTCCGTCTTTTGTGAAATAGAGAGAATCTCTTAAGTTTCAGTAATAAAAATTGAGTTTCACTTGGATGCAGCATTCCTCATTCTGGATAGAACTGAAGATACTATTTTAGAACCAAATCCTGAAACAGCTCGATGGGAGTGGAGTGTTATGAAGACAGAGTTTTCATTAACTTTCTGTGGGGCTCCCTGCAAGTATAGGTGTGCATGTGTGGTTAATTGCTGTGTTTGCTGTTAGAGCTGAAGTTAAGTGTTAAGCGTCAGTTCTGGCTTTTTTGGGGGTCTGTCTTCTAACATCAAATAAACTGCCCATATAATAACTTTCTGGGCAATTAGTGCATATCTTGGATGCCTATTAAGGTGACCAGATGTCCTGATTTTATAGATACAGTCCTAATATTCTGGGCTTTTTTTATATAGGCATCTATTACCCTCCACCCCCTGTCCTGATTTTTCATACTTTCTATCTAATCACACTGATGTCTATAGGCATTAAAACATTGGTCTTCAAGCTTATATGACACTCTTACCACATTAACAGGGTTAATATGTGGTGTTTTTCTTGTTTTTTGGTGCAATATACTGTACCTGCTGTCAAGGTTCCTTCCCCACTCTGAACTTTAGGGTACAGATGTGAGGGACTTACATGAGAAGCTCTAAGCTCAATTAACAGCTTAGATCTGGTCTGTCTGCCACCACTCCCATCATAAACAGATGGTTAAGGGTTAATGTCTCTTTTGCCTGTAAAGAGTTAAAAAGTTCACCTAGCCTAGCTAACACCTGACCAGAGGAAGCAATGGGGGGACAAGATGTTTCAAAAGGAAGGAGGGAAGTTTTTCCTTTGTTTAGAGTTTCAGTTTCAGCCAGAGCGAAAAAGATCAAGGAACGAGCCTCTTATTAGAGTAGTAAGTTTTAGAAAGGAATAAATAGTTTTATGTTTATTTCTTTGTAACTGTCTTGTGCAATTAGAGGAAGAATCAAATTGGGTATTTTTTTTCTTTTCTGCCACTGCCACCCATTTGGCTCCAATCTCCCCCGCCTCGGTTACAGTTTTGTGCTTCCCATCTAGGATGTACCTTTCTATTTCCTCAGGAACACCCTCTAAGAACTGCTCCATTTGCAATTAGGAAGGATAGCTCTTCCAGAGAGTTAGCACTTGCTCCTGATATCCTGGCATCCCAATTCTTTCCAATGTGGTAGGCGTGTTGGGTAAATGACACATCTGGTTTCCACCTTAGGGCTCTGAACCGCCAACAGGCATGGTCAGGTGTTAGCCCCATTCTGATTCTGGCCTTGGTGAAAAAGTTTATAATCGTTCATGTGTTCCGTAGGCATTTCAGTTGCCACTTCTGCTAAGGGTCCACTGAGCTGTGGCCTCAGCTCTATCATGTACTGGTCTGTAGGGATGCTGTACCCATGGCAGGCCCTTTCGAAATTTTCTAAGAAGGCCTCAGTATCATCACCTGCCTTGTAAGTGGGGAATTTTCTGGGATGGGAAACAGTACCTGGAGAAGGGTTGTTAGGGTTGGCTGATAACTCCTTCTTAGCCCTTGCTAATTCCAGGGCATGCTTGTGGACCTCTCGCTGGATCTCCATAGCCCTCCGGTGGTCAGCCTCTCTGGCTTTCTCTTCTCTTCCTTTCTCCTCCATCTCTCTTTTGTGGGCAGCCTCTTCTCTGGCTATCTGTCTGTCTGTAGCATACCAGCTACCCTCACAGACAACAGATTCAAAACACAGAGGATGTTCCCCTGGGCACAAATTTAGTTACACAAAAAATACCCAATTTGATTCTACCACTAATTGCATAAAACAGGTTACAAAGAAATAAACATAAACCTATTTATTCCTTTCTAAAACTTACTACTCTGATAAGAGGCTGGTTCCTTGATCTTTTTCACTCTGGCTGAAACTGAAACTCTAAACAAAGGAAAAACTTCCCTTCTTCCTTTTGAAACATCTTGTTCCCCCATTGCTTCCTCTGGTCAGGTGTTAGCTAGGGTAGGTGAACTTTTTAACCTTTTACAGGTAAAAGAGGCATTAACCCTTAACCATCTGTTTATGACAACTCCCTTCCCTGGGTAGCCTTGAAAGACTTCACCAATTTCCTGGTGAACACAGATCCAAACCCCTTGGATCTTAAAACAAGGAGAATTAGCCATCCCCCCTCCTTTCTCCCACCGACTCCTGGTGGATCCAGATCCAACCCCCTTGGATCTAAAAACAAGGAAAAAGCAATCAGGTTATTTTAAAAAAAGGCTTTTAATTAAAGAAAAGAAAGGTAAAAGAAAACCCTCTGGGAGAGATTAGCATACCAGCTACTCTCACAGACAACAGATTCAAAACACAGAGGATGTTTCCCTGGGCAAAACATAATTACACTAATGAAAATACCCAAATACCCAATTTGATTCTTCCTCTAATTGCACAAGACAGGTTACAAAGAAATAAACATAAACCTATTTAATCCTTCCTAAAACTTACTACTCTAATAAGAGGCTGGTTCCTTGATCTTTTTCACTCTGGCTGAAAACTGAAAAACTGACTAAACAAAGGAAACTTCCCTCCTTCCTTTTGAAACATCTTGTTTCCCCATTGCTTCCTCTGGTCAGATGTTAGCTAGGCTAGGTGAACTTCTTAACCCTTTACAGGTAAAAGAGGCATTAATTCTTAACTATCTGTTTATGACTCCTGCATATTATTCTTACTGTACAAAGTCCTATTAAAATCAATGGTGCATGTATCCATTTTACTTCAATGTGACTTTGCATAGTAAAAATCATATATAGTGAGGAGAATTCATAATGAACTAGCCACCAAGACTTCTTAACAAACAATTTAATTACTTAGAAAATGAAAAGTGATCTTACCATATCACAGCTCTATAATGTTGTTCATGCCAACTCCAATGTGGTACCACATATCTTTGTTTTCTGAGTAAAGTCCCACTGCCTTAGTAAGGAGTTCAGGCCTGGGCTCAGTGCTAACAGTAATATCTGTAGAGGAGACTGAGAGTGTACAGTGCAAAGTAATGGATCTCTCTTGCGGGGAAGAGAGGTGAGGCATGGGTGGTTTATTTAGTAATGGATGTAGCAAAAAGCCAAAGAAGCAATGTAGTCAAATATTCCTGGAACATGCTCTGACAAAATGCTGTACTCCAGTCCTGTGACTTTCCAAGTGATGTTTTAAGGCATTAGCTTTGACCTTTAAAGTTCTAAATGGCTTAAGACCTACCTACCTGAAACCACCTCTCTTCCTGTTCCATATTGTCACAGTTGAGATCAGCTGGGGCACTGGAGCAAGTACTCTGTTTGGTATAAATGATGAGAGAGAGGGGAGGCTGTGAAGTAGGGTTTCCCACATGGCAGAAGAGTGCCTAATCTCTGAGTTACAGGGTGGAGTGGGGAAAGTTCTCTGAATACCTCGTGTTGACATTGTTCCACTTCATGTAAAATACTTGAATAGTCATTAAGTCATTCTATCCCTGGTCCTATAGCCTGATGGTTAGAGGGACAGAGAATTTCATGTCTCTGCTCTTATGGGTATATATGTTAGCAGAATGAAACATTTTCAACAGGAGAATTTGAGACAGACCCAGAATATTCCTTAATCTGATAGCTAGAGCACTCTCCTGCAATAGGGGAGCCCCAAAATCAAATCCCTTTTCTACATCAGGCAAGGGAAGGGGTGGATGGGGGTTTGAACCTGGGTCTACCATGGCTCAGGTGAGTTTACTAACTACTGGGCTAAAGATTATAATGGAGTCTTTGCTTCCTCTCCAGCCCCTCCAAAAATTGGCTGAAACGTTTGGCAAATGTATGTCAAATTAGTAAATTGTTTCAGGCTGATCCTTTTTTTCACTAGGTCTAGTCAGAAGTAGGGCTTCTGGCTGCCTTCTTTTTTGCTGACACATACAGAGTGAAGTGCTGTTTAAACAGTCTTCAGTTACCTTCCACGTTTCCAGGATATGTCAACTCTAGTGGATCTTTTAATTGTTCCACTGTTCCACCCAAGGTGTTTTTCTTAGTTGTTTTTCACTTCTGATACCATATGGTGTTCAGCAATCACTATTTAAGGTGCTGGAAAGAGATTATACATAACCGCATGAGCTTTTTCAGTGCCTCACCCAGACTATGTCTGGGAAGCTCTGCCCTTAAAGACATTTTCCTCAATACCACAGTTCTAAAAGGTACTGAGTATAAGAGGATTTGGTGATTCTCATCAGTACATAGGATCAAATCCTTATGTTTCATAGATAATTTTTAAAATATTAATACTGATTTTTTTTAATGTTAGAAATGAAGATGGCACGAGCATATAGGTTGTAAATTAAAATCTAGTACTTGGTAACATTTATGTAACGTTTAAGTAGTATCTGTGTGTGATGGGTTGGATCACAGAACCCCCCTGGAAGCTGCCACCCGATGTGCCAAGACTACTACTTCCCCTGCTTTCCCTGCCAGCTCATGACCCCAGCTCCCTGTCTTGCCAAGCCAGACACGATCGTCTGCTCCAACACAGACCCAGAGTCTGAATTACTTGCCCCAAAGCTAACAGAAGTGTTCCTGTCTTTAACCCTCAGATGCCCAATGGAGACTAAACCCAAATAAATCTGCTTTACCCTGTATAAACCTTATACAGGGTTAACTCATAAATTGTTTGCCCTCTATAACACTGATAGAGAGAGATGCACAGTTGTTTGCTCCCCCGGGTATTAATACATACTCTGAGTTAATTAATTAGTAAAAAGTGATTTTATTAAATACAGAAAGTAGGATCTAAGTGGTTCCAAGTAGCAACAGACAGAACAAAGTAAGTCACCAAGCAAAATAAAATAAAATGCGCAAATCTATATCGAATCAAACTGAATAAAAATAAGATCCTCATCAGTTCCAGAATGCTCCCTTTTACAGACTAATCTCCTTTTAGCCTGGGTCCAGCAAGCACTCGCAGCCCTTGCATACTCTCCTTTGTTCCAGTTTCTTTCCAGTATCCTGGGGAGTAGAGAGGCTCTCTTGTTAGCCAACTGAAGATAAAAAGGGAGGGGTCTCCCAGGAGTTTAAATAGACTTTCTCTTGTGGGTGGAGACCCCCTCCTCACTCCTATGCAAAGTCCAGCTCCAAGATGGAGTTCTGGAGTCACCTGGGCAAGTCACATGTCCATGTATGACTCAGTCTCTACAGGCAGAAGCCATTGTCTACATGGTATCTTGTATGTCTCCAGGAAGACTTCTTATGTGGATTGGAGCATTCCAAGATGCATTGTTTCCCAAGTGCTTCCTGATCAGATACTTAACCTTGTGAATTCCTTCCTAAAGAAGCTGACCAAATGCCTCACAAAGCTTACTTAGAAATCAAGCATGTATACAGCCAATATTCTTAACCTCAAGTACAAAATGATATATGTCTACAAATAGGATGAACAGATATAGTAAACCATAACCTTTACAGAGAGATGCTACATGGCACAGGCAGCACAAAACATATTCCACTTATGTCATATTCCCATGAACCATTATGGGGTGTAGCATCACACTGTGTGCCTACAAGTTTCATATACAATGTACTTGGTTCATCCCTTTCTCCAACTTGTGAAGGTAACACAGAGCAACTAGCTGATAAATCAGATGGTTAGAATACCACATTTTGAAGGATCTTTTAATTCATATTCTGCTGATGCATGTACAAATAATTATGAAAATGCAGAGTCTCATTTTTATGCATGCAAATAGACACCAATATACACGATGACCCACTGTGCAAACTTAAGTGATCCTTTATACGTACAAGTGGCCCTTGTGTGTGGACACACACATGCACACGTATTTTTGCGACCTCAATGGGGTGTTTGCAAATATTGCATTCATGTTTTTGCAATCTTGTCTACCTAGATCCTCCAAAGGTTGATAAATCTAGAAGCAGTCACACATGCTTGATTTTCAACTGATGGCTAGCAAATCTGACTCAGATTACTGACATCTCCATGTTAGTGGCAAATATTCAATCTGGGATTAGCCCTCAGAACACTAGACAGATTTTTTTTGTTCCGAGGCACTTTATGTGAGTGTACCACATGAGTCATCTGGCACTCTTCAATGTGATTGAATTGAAGAGCTTGTATGACATTGACTGAGTAAATATTTGCAACTGAAGTACTCTAACAACAATGGGAGAAGCAAGAATTCTAGCTCTGGTATAAGAAATTCATGGAGCCTGCTGGAGCTACATGATACAGTTCAGCTCTCTGGGCACAAGGGAGAATGCAGATCTGGACGGTAACCTACGTTTTGGAAGAATTGGAAGAAGGATTTCCTTCCCAGAGACCTAGGATCCTGCCGCCCCTCCCCCTAACTTCCCTTTAGTCATGGGATAGAGGAATGATGTCAGAGTAAACACTATCAGACATGCCAGTTTTTTGAGCATCCTATCTGGTTGGCTTTCAGTCAGGAGACTGTCTGAGTTGTATTACTCAAGATAGTGTCTCTGTCAGCTTCAAAATTGTTGTTATACAGAAGAGTATGGGGCTCATAGTGATGGCAAAATACTCTCTTTTCTACCCCCATAACAGTGAGGTGGAAAGAATGGTCCCTCAATTCTCCCATCACCAAACTCTCATCCCCACAAGGAGATATCTATGGCTCCATCCCATCTCTCTCCTCTGTGTATTTGTCCTGAATGCCTGTCTAAAAGATTCCATTGGCATCAGTGAGGTTTTACACAGTAAGTAGTTCAATGCTGAAACCAATATGAAGTATTCTCGGACAAGACATGTACCCATAATAGGTAGCAGTTTGGGGAATCCTGTCTTGATGTCTGCTTTGCTCCAGGCTGGCTGCTACTGGTTCAATGGTAGTTTCTATGAAGTTCAAGATTAGGATCTGTTCCAAACCCATTAAGATAAATGAAAAAAAATCCTGGTGATTTCAGAGCTTTGGATCAAGCCCCTGGCATGCATGTATTAATGTACAGCAAAATATATTATGAAGATTTTGGTACTAAATAGCTGGTATTTTAACACACTAGATTAAGCTTCCTTAGCATTTAGTAAACAAAGAAAACTAATCAGAGTAGATGTGTTTAGAGATGTTTCTGAAAATGTAATATTTATTCATTACAACAAAGTTTCAGTGAATGAGATTTCAATTATCTGCAGAAGCAAAAATTTAAACATGATAAAAGCTTCATAGAATGCACTAATTTGACAGTTAATGACATTCCAAAGGATTCCCACTCTTTTAAATTTTTAGGAAAAATCATGTTATGACAAAAGAAAAGGTGCAACTGTGGAGTTTTGTTTTTTTTAAAGTTGGCTGGTGTTTTATGAAATATTTGATAGAAAATGTCCAGAGATGAGTGACTATAAACCCTGTGTTTATAGTGGGTAGATTTATGAACCCTTTGCAAATATTAAAAAGATGATAGGACAAAAGAATTGCTAAAGCATTTAAATTGGATGAATAAATCAATTAATTCACTATCTCAAAGGGAAAAAGTAATATTACAAATCCTTGATGTAAAACATATTAAAGTGTTATGGATAGGGAGAATGTCTCTTATCATAGCAAAAAGCCTAAAACCTTCATATCGGAATGATCTTGTATTCAGTGTGGACTAATAATTAGATGGTTGCATATTTAATATTTATTTCTGGATTTGCAGACAAAGTATCATATCAGATAAGATATGCAAATTTCTAATATGAAACATAAAAATATTAACCATCCGAATTATACAACCATCACATTAAGCTTCTCCACTGAAATTTTTATTATATAAGGTAGATAATATTAATCTTAGAAATGTAGATATGGAAGGGACCTCAGGAGGCCATCAAGTCCCGGCCCCCTGAATGGAGGTAGGACCAAATAAACCTAGATCATCCTTGGCAGGTGTTTGTCCAAATACAACCTCCCTTGGAAGCCTTTTTCCAGAATTTAAATATCCTTATAGTTGGAAAGTTTTTTCCTAATATCTAATCTAAATCTCTCTCACTCCAGATTAAACCCAATAGTACTTGTTTTCCCTTGAGTGGACATGGAGAATGATTGATTACAGTCCTCTTTATAACAGTCTTTTGCATATTTGAAGAAGCATCAGGTCCTCTCTGTTTTCTTCTCTCAAGACTAAATATGCCCAACTTTTTTAACAGTTTAGAAAAACTGACCATTTAATCCTTCGATCGTGTTGTTTGCTCTTCCCTGGACTCTCTCAAATTTGTTCACAATCTTCCTAAAGTATAGTGTCCAGAACTGGACACAGTACTCCAGTGGCCTCACCAGTATCAAGCACAGAAGGAAAATTACCTTGCTCAGCTGGTGCAAGGTGCACCACTGGAGGTCCCCAGTATATATGTATACCTTTATGTGGAGTTTGCACAATGTGAATTTAGGCTTCTTCAGTCTTCTCCCCTGATCCCTTGCTGTGCAGGATCAGCAGAATTTGGCTTTGAATTAGAATCTGCATAGAGATCATTAGATGAAGTTGGGAGATCTACTGTAAATTCATATGTGAAAGTCCCAGGTGAACTGGGTTCTATATTTCTATCACCGGTGTAGTCTAGCAACCCTCTTGAACTTTACAATGCCACTTCCTTTTAAAGGTCTCTTTGTGTAACCCATACATCTCCTGGATGTGGTGTTCTGTCCCATCTGGTGGCACTGAGACCACTTAGAGAGAGAGAGATTAATGAGTTTGCTCTACAGTCTTAGCTAAGGGCCATATGGCTTTTAGCTCATGAAGTAGAGCAGGGATCGGCAACCTTTGACACGCAGGTCGGCAGGCTAAGCACCGTGGCGGGCTGGGCCGGTTTGTTTACCTGCCGCGTCTGCAGGTTCGGCTGATCACGGCTCCCAGTGGCTGCAGTTTGCCGTCCCAGGCCAATGTGGGCTGCAGGAAGCGGCGCTGGTTGAGGGATGTTCTGGCCACCACTTCCTGCTGCCCCCATTGGCCTGGAGCGGCGAATCACGGCTGGTGGGAGTAGCGATCAGCCGAACCTGCGGACGCGACAGATAAACATACCGACCCGGCCCACCAGGGTACTTATCCTGGTGAGCTGTGTGCCAAAGGTTGCCGATCCCTGTAGTAGAGGCTCATGCACTAGGCTAAAGAGGCCCCAGGTTTGATCCCACCCACAGATGACTGGGGTCTGTCAGTGTTACATTTGCACTAGGTTTCTCCTATAAAAAGAGACGGAGTCATATTTTGCCCTGAACTACCACAGCCCCAGATTTGAAGCACCCTATTTTATTTTAAAAGGGTATATAAGCAGGCCTACAAATGATGGACCAACTCCTTGGTCCCATTGAAATCAGTGACCGTTCTAACTTTGTTTTTAATGCAACCAAAATTTTGCACTCTATTGCCTGCTAAATGTTGCTCATTTGAAATAGTCATGCTTTTTAATTAAATATCTTAACTTTCTAAATTAACTGCCAAAAGCCTGTCTGCCTCTGTGCATTCTCACTTGTCCTTTTTAAAAAAAAAATTCTCCTTGCCAAATGAAGATTAGAGATGCCAAGGCATAGAAATATATATATTTTCCCAGCAGCATTGTCATGTCTCTCCCACTTTCTTTCTATCTCACCTTGGCAGACTTTTCAAGCAGCTGTGTTGGCAAACATAGAGAAGGTATCACGTACGAAGGCTGCTGATAGGCTTTTATAGCTGCCTTATTATGCTGCATAATATTTTCTTTGTACTCACCTTAGTGTCTGAGGAGTTCATGAATGAAGTCCCACACAAATCCCTCATGAGATCTCTAGGCAGGAAAGTATACTTTTTTGTCATGCAAATATTCTCACAGACTTTAGGATCTGCCTTCCCCATTGGTACTGAATATCCATTTTTAAACATGAAGGTCTTTCTGAGAATTAAAGTGTTTTTTAATCGTTCTCTCTAGCATAATGAAATTATATTTTCTTTCTATGTTTGCATAAGTAAATCTTGATTTTAATTTAATTTGCTTAAACTTTGCTTATAGGAAGTGTTTGAAATTAACAGTTAATACCTCCAACATCCTGTTTTTAACGGCAAACTGAATCTGTATTATGCGTATTTATAAAAAGTAGGCCTGGCCTAAATGCCATGAGAAACTTGGAGCTTGCGAACTAGCTAGCAGAAGTACAATCTAGTACTCAGGATAAAAGCTTTGTCAAGGCAGTCAGCCACTGGACTGGGAGTCAGGTAACTGGGGTTCAGTTCCCCAGATGGACTTTGAGCAATATGTTTTTCTTTTTAGCAAGTCGTTTACTTTTTCTGTGCCTCGGTCCCCCATCCAAGAAATGTGGGTCACAGGAGCATTGTGAGGAGAGAATCTTGAAGTGCGCAATAGTACAGTGATGGTGTTTATTATATAATACTTATTAAGTCCTTAGTTCTGTTGACTTGTGTAGTCTGTAACACTGATCCCTTGTGACACAAAATTGCTTGGAGGGGATATATTTCTTCAGTAACAGAAACAGCCATGGGAGATAATGGTGTTCTCTAACACATATGTAGTTCCTATGAACAAAACTTTATATTTCCATGCTTGAGTCTTGCTTTCAAGCTATTTTTGGACCTAAATTTGATTCTCAAGAAAAAATAAAATAACTAATGATCTAGTGTGTTTGGTGACCACAAATGTTTCATAGCTCCCCAATGGGAGCTGCATATATCCATGTAACACTGGCAATATGATTGATCAACAAAGAGAAAAATTCAGTTCAGAGCATCAGTTCCCTGAGACTCATTTTGCAAAATATAAGTATAAAGGACAAGATTCTCACTTGGTATTAATTATTGACGAGCCTTTGAGGTCAGCAGATTTTGCACCAACCAAGGTCCTGGCCCCAAAACTTAGAACCTCTACCTCAAGACCCAGTTCTACAGGCCTCACTCACATAAGTTTTTCCAACACTTGCAAACAGGATTGCTGAAGTCATTGTGACAAGCAGTGTGTACTCACTCACTCACAAAAAGTGTGTATCATATATGACATATTGCCCAATAAGTCATCATCTTCTTTTGTGTAGCTTGGCTAGGTAGCAACAACTACAAATATATATCTAAGTTTGATAGCCAGCATTGCCGCAGCAGTGAGCTGGTGAATGTCTTTCAGTTCCCTGGCAAAAGAATGAATGGGACATTCTGAAAAGGCTGGATGTGTGATAGGACCGCGAGCCAGTCAACTGGAGTAGATTTGAGCATCCCTGATACTATTTGCATAGCATTATTGAGTTGAGTGTCAAGGAATTTAGTATGACTGCTATGAGACCACACTGGTGCATGATATTCAGCTGCAGCATATACCAAGGCAATTGTTGCGGTTCTTAAGGTCCATGGACTGAAGCCCCATGATTTCCGGCCAGTTTTCTGATAAGCAGGACATGAGATCTGATCACTGATGTTCTCAAGGTGTTGTTGAAAGGTCAAACTCCTATCCAGTGTAATGTCAAGATACTTGAATTGGCTTCATGGCTGACGTTCTCACCGCAGAACTGCACATCAAGTTTGGTATTAGCCAATTTATTGTTCGGATGGAAAGCAATTACCATGGGTTTTTTTTGGATTAAGCCTAAGTTTCCATCATGGGAAATAATCAGACGTTGTGCTAAGATCTCGAGTTAGGGTTGTGAAAGTAGAATAAATTATATAGTAAGAATAGAAAGGATTAAAGAAATGTTGTCTGTACCTTTAAGGAAAGTTTGTTGGAATGTTGCAATCAGCTGTCAGGAATACAGACATTAACATAAAACAATTGCACCGTTTAAGGGCAATTGGTGAAGCATTAGCCTTAGATCGATAACAGTTAATAAGGAAATAGGATATGCATGCTGTGCCCCAGGTGAATTTTACTGTTTTGATTTCTTTGTCCCTTTGTCTAAATTCCCACTCTTTTATCTGTATAAATAAGACTGTTTGGGCCTTGCATGGCCACTCACATATTCTAAATGTTATTGGCGGAGCGCTGCACTAATAAACAGAGTGTCTAACAAATTGTGAGTCCTGATTCTAACTTTGACAGGGTGCAGCTGATGTATGGAGGCTTGTATGCTGAACAGCTAGGGAAATATCATCTGCACACATTAATTTTCTTGACTCCATCACTGGTATATCTGCAGTGTATAGATTAAAAAGTATTGGTGCCAGGATAGAGCCCTGAGGGATGCCCGAGTTAAGAGTTCTTGTTCTACTGATCTGGCCATTAAGGTATACCTTAAAGCGGCAGTCCCCAGTCATTGCCACCAAGTGGCAGATCATTCGGCAGCAGTGAATGATGTGGGAGACCTTGAGGAAGAGGCTTTGTCTCCAGACAGTGTCGTATGCCGAGGATAGATCAACAAGGGTGATTCCTGTCTTCAGTTTACATTGGAATCCTGCCTCAATGTGGTTGGTAAGTGAAGCTACTTGGTCACAGAAGTTCCTCTTCAGGCAAAATCCTGTCTGCTCCACTGGGAGGACATCTTCAATAATATCAGACAGATGGTGGAGCAGCACCCATTCCATAAGCTTGCTGGTGGTTCAGAGGAGAGAGATGGTGTGGTAGCTGGCTGCATCCTCTGGGAGTTTCCCATGCTTCAGTAGGGTAGTCACTGTTGCCTTTTTCCAGCTCGTTGGCACTTCTCCAGTTCTATGCACAGCAGTAAAAAGCTCCACCAACATTTCCCTTCCCCATCTCCCCAGATTCTTGAGAAACTTTGGAGGTATGTCATCAACCCCTGAAACTTTCCAGCTTTTGGTTTCCAACATTGATCTCCACAACAGAATATGGGGAAGAGAGTGGGGATTCCTCTGCTCATTGTTGAAAGTTTCTGCAAAGTTCCTGCTGGTGTGTAACCTTGTCTGTCTGCGTCTTTCTGTTAGAAAGAAGATGAAAGGCAACAGCATTTGCTGTTACCTTTGCTAAGCATCTTGTTACTGGTTGGGATCATCCAAGTTGCTACAAAAGAGCCCATGTCTTTCGGCTTGAATGGGTGAAATCAAGGCTTTCAACAGTTTCTTTTCACCTTTCCAGGTGCACTGAATTCAAGGACTCCAGCGGTGCAGTGGCTTTATCTGAGTTGCTGCTCTTTTCATATTCCCTCAGGAAAGACTTGGATTCCTTTGTCCAGCAAGGGGTGAAAACCTGGTGGTGGCCATGCGGGATGTACTTCTGAGTGGTCGATTTCAGGATGTTTGTAAAATGACCAAAGGTTTTAGGCATCATTTTGAGCTGTGGGAGCAGAGTTCCTGTTCCTGAAGTGTAGAATAATTGGGCGATGTTGGCTATACGGGAAGTGACTCGAGATGGTTCTTGTTGTGGCCAGTGGGACACCTGAACTATTACAGGTTACAAAACAGATGTCAAGGTTGTAATCTATTGTCCACCTTGCAGACCAAAAAAATTCAGGTTGCTTCGGATCATAGAGCAGATGGAGGTCTTCAAGGGAGGCTCATTCTGTGATCTGGTCCCTGGCTGTGTCCCCAGTCCTTGTGATGGCTGTTAATGTCACCTATGTAGATGGGTAGATGAGTAAGGGAAGAGAAGATGGGATCAGGCCACATGTTAAGTGGAATCAAGACTACAACCTTCACGTGCTTCTGTTAAGTGTTGGTGTTTTTTATGCACATCCACCAACACACCAATGTCGTCCATGGCCCCAGACATCATTTTACTGACCTTCCAGTAAAAGTAGCAATGATTATACTTCTTCAAACTGCCCTTTCCAGGACCAAAAAAGAACAGTTGGGCCAGTCCTCTGAATATACCAATTTAATGTAGAAGGGATGTCCAGGGAAAAAGCAGATTACCTCTTGAGGACTCTCAAGACCATCACGTTGATATTGTGGCCCTCCAAGAAACACACATGCCCACTGAGTGATCATATAACATGAAATGTGCATAAAACTTGTGAGAGGGTTGCAGTGTCATGTCCCACATTAATTAGGAGACAGTGCTGTAGGAATTGTGAAACTGAGCCAAAGCCAAGCCGCATCATAGCTCAGTGCATCCCCCTCTCCTTCTACCATTTATATCCCACTGGGTCTAACTGCTTCAGTTACACTGGTGCAAATCTGAAATAATTAAGCTAATGTTAATAGTGATGTTCTGGTGTAACTGAGCAGAATTTGGCTCAGGGCTGTAAAGAGAAATTCTTAATGAAACCCACATACTCTAGCGTATTAACTCATAATAAAAGTTGGTTTTGCTAAAAGGCCTATGTAAGGAATATTTCATCCCAGCACTTTTTCCACTATTAATAAGTAATGAAATTGTATCAATTCACTATGCTAAATGGCATTGATTACAGAAGTCCTCAAGTTACCACATAGAATATATTATTGATTAAATTCAGAGAGCTATGTTAATGCAATATTAAAAATGAAATTTGATTTGCACTTAAATCAGAAAATTCAGTTAAAGTTCAGAAAGTAACCTTAATTTTGGGCAGTCTAGCACAGAATATCTAATATAATTGAACTGCACTTATTTTACACTGTTCTAACAGAACTGTTACAAACTTTACTCTGATACTTCCAGGATTTATAAATAGGACCCTACTAGATTCATGGCCATGGAAAATGCATCATGGACTGTGAAATGTGGTCTCCCCCTGTGAAATCTGGTCTTTTGTTTGCTTTTACCCTATACAGATTTCATGAGGGAGACCAACGTTTCTCAAATGGGGGGTCCTGACCCAAAAGGGAGTTGCAGGGGAATCACAAGGTTATTTTAGGTGGAGTCACAGTATTCTTCTGCACTGACTTAAGAGCTGGGTGGCTGGAGAGTGGCGGCTGTTGGCTGGCATACAGCTCTGAAGGCAGTGCCCCGTCAGCAGCAGTGCAGAAGTAAGGGTGGCTATACCATACCATGCTGCCCTTACATCTACACTGTTGCTGGTGGGGCTCTGCCTTCGGAGCTGGGCTCCCAACTTGCAGCCGCCACTGCTCTTCAGCTTCCCAGTTCCAAAGGCAGTGCTGCTGCCAGCAGCAGTGCAAATGTAAGGGTAGCACCCTGCCTCCAATAACCTTGACACACATACCCCCCCCCCACAACTTCTTTTTGGGTCAGAACTCCTACAATTACAATACCATGAAATTTCAGATTTAAATAACTAATATCATGAAATTTATTATTTTAAAAATCCTATGACCATGAAATTGACCAAAATGGACCATGAAATTGGTAGTGCCCTATTTATAAACCCAAATCATTGTGAACCTAGAGCGAAGTGTGCTGTACTCTTCCTTTTGTTAACAGTAAAGTTAAAGAAAATTGACACTTAAGCCAACACTGACATCCAAACCAATGTTAATTCACATTCTATCACCTAATGTTATGACATGCAAACATACGAGCTCCTCAGCTTCACTATAAATTCCATAGTTCTAGAATATAACTAGTTACAATAGGCTTATTCAGTTTCTCACAGTCAGAAGGTAACTGCTTTAAAAGTTATGACTCTTAAAAATAGCAGCTAAGATTTGAAGTGAGATCTCAGCAACAACAATGAATTATTAATGAGCAGAGGTGATCAGAAAATGGACGCTCGTCCTGCACTGTGAATTGTGTTTTCATTCTGAATTAGAAAAAAAAGTCAGAATTTTCTATGTGCTGGAATTTTGAACTTTTGATTTCAAACTATCAAAATGATTTGTTTTGATATCAAAATGTTATACTATAAAGTATTAAATATATAATGTGTATTTTCCTATAGTATTATGTAAAAAAATCAAAATGGTAGTCAAAACAAAAAATTCTTATGTTAATCTAAAACATTTTGACATTATTAAAAGAAAGTTGAAACTAATCATTTTAACATTTTTCAGGCTAAAATTGTCATAAACATGTTAAACATTTCAGTTTTAATGAAACTGCATTTTCTGTCACAAAACATTTTACACTGGGCAAAAAAAATGTTGACCTGCTCTACTAATGAACAAAAGTGATATTAAGAAGGAAGGAATAAAATCCCATAAATGCCTGAGGCAGAAAGTTGAGAATAAATAAATCAAATTTTGTGTGTGCACTTGCGCATGCAGGAACTTCAGGATTTTATCCTAATCTGTGAGGCAACTGTGGAATTCTGCAGCAAAAAAAAATGCCTAACCCTTTGGGTCGAGGGCCGAATCTGCCTTTTCAGTTCTTTAGCTGTACTTGGTCCTGTCTATCCTAGGTTTTCTTGAAGCTCCACCAGTATTAGCAGGCTCAAAAAGATGCCAGTGGCCATTACTGTGTGGTGTGTATCTGATTCTGTCAGATTTAGATGATACAGTACTTGAAAATATCAATGGCTTCCTGGAGCCTAGCTTATGTTAGTGTTTTCAGTATTGCTACCACTGGAAGAGCAGCAGCAGTCTTAGTAAAGGTGGAAATTTTTTTCAAAAATGAAGTCTTGTGGTCAGGTTCTTTGAGGCCTGAGAGCAGAAAAAAAAATTATAGATTGCTCTTCTACTTTGAAAGGTAAAAAGGGATGGTTGGGTTTAAAATGCAAAACATATATGTACAATATCTTAGGATGGGTGAGGGAGGAGACAAAGCCTCTCTTCCTATACTTAGTTAATTCTAAGCTTAACAAATTGATTTATTAAACTTTCCAAAAAATTTACTCTCAGGCTTATGTTAAGAATATAACTATACTTATCAAAAGACAACTTTCCAAAATGCTGTAAGTACCTAAAAATAATGGAAGTGCCTTTTTCAGCATTTGCTATTGAGTCCCAAGAACCCCTTAATGCATACATCAAGGTGCAATCTCCAGAGAAGGAGAGTAAATAATAAAACAACGCTATTCAAATCGGTGTATGTCCTTCAAATAGAATCATAAAATCATAGAACTGGAAGGGACCGTGAGAGGTCATCTAGTCCAGTCCCGTGCACTGAAGGCAGGATTAAATATTATCTAGACTATCCCTGACAGGTATTTGTCCAACCTGCTCATAAAAATCCCCGATGATAGAGATTCCACAGCCTCCCTAAACAATTTATTCCAAGGCTTAACCACTCTGACAGTTAGGAAGTTTTTCCTAATGTCCAACCTAAACAGCCCTTGCTGCAATTTAAGCCCATTGCTTCTTGTCCTATGAACCCCCAGATCTCTTTCCACTCCTGGGCAGTCATTTTCCCATTTTGTGTGTGTGCAACTGATTGTTCTGTCCTAAGTGGAGTACTTTGCATTTGTCCTTATTGAATTCCATTCTATTTACTTCATACCATTTCTCCAGCTTGTCCAGATCATTTTGAATTTTAATCCTATTCTCCAAAGCGCTTGCAACCCTCCCTGCTTGGTATCATCCTTAAACCTTATAAGTGTACTCTCTGTGTCATTATCTAAATCATTGATGAAGATATTGAACAGAGCTGGACTGAGAACCAGTCACTGCAGAACCCCACTTATTATGCCCTTCCAGCATGACTGTGAACCACTGATAACTACTCTGGGAATGATTTTCCAACCAGTTATGCACCCACCTTATAGTAGCTCCATCTAGGTTGTATTTCCCTAGTTTGTTTATTTGAAACCTGTTTGTCTAATACCAGTTAGAGGGGCTTGCATTTCTTTGATCTCCTAAGAATCAAATTTAGACACAAATCAAAATAAAAACAATTTCCTGAAAGTTGCATAAAAAAAAACAACATATGCCTCCTTTTGGTATTTTATGTTATTTTCATCTTTTTGCTGAGCTTTTCCAAAATAGTGCCATATGGAGGATTGTCACAAAATCAACAGGGATAGGGGAAAGTATTTTTAAATCTTTTTTACACCAACATAAAATATAGTGAAATACAGTAAACTGGTGCATTTAACCACTATCTGAGCACTAGCAAAGAGATGCCAAATTTTCTGAGGGGCTGAGCACCAATTTAGGCACTATTTAAATTAGTGTTCTCAATGGGAACTGCTGAGTCCTGGGCACTTCTGAAAAACTGGCCCTAACTTTGAGTTCCAAGCACTTAAAAACATCCTGAGATGAGATATTGTTCCAATTTGCAAAAAGATGGACAATCAGAATCAAATGTGATGAAATTCAACTTTAGGAAAAGCAATAATACTTCATAAATTGATGGCATGACGATTGTTTATCTGGGCACACCATTCTTTGTTCTAAGTATACAATTTATAGACACATGGACTTAAATCTATGTGTCTATAACAAGTTCCTGAAAAGAAATAATGATTTTCTTGGACAATATTATAACCTCCTTACACAATTTCTGTTTATTATATGTGTATTTCAGCTAAAATTGAGAGACGAGGGTATAGGGATGTTGAAATCTTCAAAGAAATTTCTATCCATCTTTATATAGAGATACTTCAATTGTTTTTATTTTCTTAATTGTTAACTTTAGAAATTTACACCACCAACAACAAAAAGCAAGACAACTTTGACCAAAGTTGCACAATTTTTTCCTCCAGTTTTTCATTAACTATAATTTAAATTTTATAATACGGTTTCACTTCTAGCAGCTTTAACTGACAAATGGGATTCTGTCTGAAATTTCACAGGTTTCTTGCTGCAGAAAATCGCTGTTCATTTGGTTCCTCTCTTCTTGTCCAGGTGTGGTTTTCCATAACATTGCAGTCCTGCCTACATGTATTCTGCACAGATGGAATTTTAACAGCTCCTAGGAATGAAAAAAACCATTGGGCTTCTGTGCTCACCACATATGTAATTATGATTGGAGGGAGTATATCAGTGCTAAATGATCTTCTTCACAGCTGTCTTGCCTTCCTCATCTCTCTTCTCTGCTGGGTGCTTTCTTTGGCTAAGTTCCTGTGGCTTGATTGTTGCCAGTTCTTGTGCTTCAGGATGCCAGGCCTTCTTGTATAAAATCCTCTGTTTTCTTCTAGACTCAGTTGCCTAGTTGTTCTCTCCCTTGTTTCCATTATAACTTGGCCTTTCACTTTATTTCAAGCCTAAGTTTTCTGATCTAAGATCTCTTCCTTTATCTTGTTTGTTGATTGACTGCAGTGCCAACACTACAAATAGTATAGCCAGTGATTGATTTGTAATGGACGAGGTGCCGAGGCACAAGCAAATACATAGATATATTTTACATTCATAACTGATGCAGCAAGAGCAGAGGTGCCAGGGCTATGAACTGCCAAGCGTAGAGGTGCTGGGGCTCAGCCTAGGCAAGTCCTGGCACAAATTAAGCACTGATGCTAGCCATTTGACTTGATGAAGTTGTCTTTCAATTCCCCTGAAACCATCACAACACATGCCTCTTTCTAGCTTCTCAGCATCAGCTCTGTTTGCTAACTCTCTTCCTCTCCTTTTTCATACTGAACTCTTACTATTCAGCCCACCACTTTCAATCTGTTTGGCTCCCCAGGGTGTATGAGAACTATCTATTCAAACACCCACTCTCCTTGGGAACCTTATGGACCTTAACATATTCATTCTGTTTGGAAGACTGAGTATGCTCATGATGTACTAGAACAAATCTCTTCTCCCTGCACCCCATTGCTACTTTAGTTCCAGTCTGAGACAGGTAAAAAAAGGAAGTAGAACTGACAGATTGTGAAGATGTAGTGACTGAGTACAACAGCACATTGAGCCAGCAAATGATGAACATAATATTACTAAATCAATCAGAAATGACACCACACATAAATAAACATTTATTTTAAATGATTTCAAAATATTTTACAATGGACTCTAAATTCTCCTCTCAGCTACACAAATGCTATAGCTGTTGACTTCAGTGGATTGAATCTGCCACTGAATCGCTTCACTCACTTCTGTGATGAAAGGAGAATCTGTAACAACAAATCTACACTACAGTTTTAAGAAAAGGAAATATTGAATAACTTCTTCAGTTACAGAAGGGATTTAGGTAAGCAGGATTTGATTTTTCTATGTTGGAATTTTGCCAGGACACTTGTTCTAATACTAGAGCCTTGGAAAACCTGAAAGCATTGACTCCCTGAGAATTCAGCTCTGTCTGTTTTCTTTTGCAGTTTCCAATCCAAGAACTGATCAGGTCTGATGAGAAAATACATTATGAGATCTCAGCCTAAATGGTGTTCATAGTAGGCTATGTAACACATCCAAAACTTTATCAGATTCAAAGGAGGCTAACAGAAAACATCAGTACTGTAGGCTGCTAAAGGGCATCTTCCATCTAGGCAGGTAAAGTGTCGTATGATTGGGATTTGCCTGGTATGTGACAGAAGAATATAATACTGTGATCCATCAAAATTCTGAGTTCAATATTTTTATGTCTGTCAGACTGGACATCAGCTGACCCTTAATCTCCCCAGGAGTCCTTACATATCTTAGCATTCTGAAGCGGTGCACAGTCACCTTCATAATCTATATTCATATTAAACTGGCACATCTGAAATGCTGTGCTGTTGCTGCGTATCTGCTGGTTTTCTATTTTTTAATATTTATATCAGCTAGATAGAAACAATTACTACCTGAAAAATATATATGTAGCACCTGTCATGGTTGCATAAACTAGTGAATGCACAAACATGATGTTGGACATAATCCTCTCTCCCTAGCTGGGCTAAGATTGTTTTTCATATATACTAAGGTAGAAAAGGGGGGAGATTAATACACTGGTCATATCTTGCACCAGACTAGACTAGATCAAGCACTACAAAACATACTGTGTAACAATTCTCCTTTGTCAGAGGGAGGTAGCATGTATAATACTCGTTTTGTGTTTGTACAGCACCTAGCACAGTGTTGTCCTGCTCAGTGACTAGGACTCGTGGGTGCAACAGCAGTACAAATAATAACAAGACTATTAGGACTCAGCCCTCTGGTTTTGGTAGGAATACTTGCTGAAAAAAGGTGGCAGAAACTAGTCCTTGTGGATGGATAGATAAGATCATTGTATCCACCAAGTTGAATCAAAATATTATCTTCTTTGGTTTTTTGTTTGTTTGTTTCTTTGTTTTTTGGGGGTTTTTAAAGACTTGCTCACTTTTCTTTTTATAGTTGCTGCAATATAAGAAATAGGATTGGTGGTGGCATGAGTAATTTGTGCATAGCAGGCATTGTATTAAAGTGTCTGTGAGTGATTTAGTTCATGTTAACTAGCAATTATTTTGTATTCTTTAAAAACAGAAAATGAGACACATCAAGTACAAAACACTAAACCAAATGATGTGATTGAAATGTACAGATTAGCCTCCAAACTGAGAACATTTCAGTGGAGTGACCAAGCGATATCTGCCTGGTAGAATTTTAACATTTCTTGTTTTACTTTAAATAATCAACAAAGATATGTCTAGAAGACTGAAAATTAGGTAATAGAATTCACCTTTGGAATTGTGCCCAATATCTGAGGTGTGCAGCTTTTGTTTAAAGGTTAGTTCATTTTAATACGATCAGAAAGTTACAATAAAATCTCTCATTTTTCTGGCAATATGATAGTTTAATTGAGCCTTTCATTACAAAATTAGAAAATTTTATACAATAAATATAGATGATCTAAAATACAACCAATTCATGTCACTTAAAACAAAATCACCTCACAATATGATTTTGATTAGATTGCATATCTGCATATTTGTGATTAGCGTAGTGTATTGCAGCTATTTTCTTTGAGTAAGCTTTTAAAGAATTCAAGCATACAATCTTTTTTTGTCTACCAGCTGTTTCATTTGCAATACAGATTTGTTTGGGGGATTTAAAAAAAACAACACCCCAGTGATTTCCTTGGAAACAGAATGTATCAACATACCAAACAGTTTGTATGAATAAATGTATCTACAGTAGGTTTATTCATATACTGTAGCTTAAAATATCTTTGTGGGGCTAAGTCACTTAGGCCCCCACTCCAAACATTCTAGTAACTCCATATGATACCAAAAAAGTCAATTTCTATTCTCATTTCCCATGTTCATTGCTCAAGAAGGCCCTTCTGCTTGGTTGCTAAGTCAACACAAATCAAACAATCATACAAGTTTGTCCTTTATGTTTCATTGCACATGTTTCACCCAATTACCCAATATCCTTTTGCTGGTGCTGGAAGCTTTTAATCTTGGCAACTAAGGCAATTTTTGGTCCTATACCTGATATTAAAGTCCAAACTAATCACAAAGATGTACAGATTTAAGGTCATTCTGGATTTTAAAGGCTAATTGTTCTGCCAACAGTATTCATTTATGAGGCTTTTAAAGGCCAAACATAGATGCCATTTAATGCAATTGGCAGACATATTTTTCCTGAAACCAATTAACAAATGTAACTACTCATTAGAAAAACAAAATCATATGCAAAGTATGGGTATTGTTTTGGGTTTGCTTTTTCAGTAGCAACCAGAGTCAAGCTGAAGCCATTTCACTAACCTTCTGAAGCTAGTGTGTAATTCCATTTAGGTTTGGAATTTTTTGTTTGGATGAATGTATTTATTTGGAACAGGGAACTATATGTCCTGTGCAATATGTATGGACTCCTCTGTTTCTCAGTGACATTTATTGCACCTCCTGCAAAATAACTGAAGTTGTTTGACATCACTCATTTCTTGCTTGTTTGTTTTTATATTTCTCTTATTTTTAACAGATTTTATAAAAATTTTCATAAGTTTTAAATATTTCTATTATTCACACAAGTTTTAGCCTGGGAAATATTTTTAGGCTTCTAGAAATTGAGTATGTCCATGAGATTTTTCTTACACTCATTCTCTCTAAGTTCACAGTAAGTCCTCAGAGAGTTGACCTGATACCTAACTCAATAACATTTAAAAAGAATCTCTTTGGCACTGTGGGAACTCGTAAACCACTGTCAAGACAGCACATTTAACGTCCAATGACGTTAGAAAATAAATGTTACTTTCTGTTCATAGTCTTCAGCTCTAAGTTTCTTCAGTGTGTTGTAGGCCTTTACTAAAGCTTGTACATCCTTTTCATGAAGGAGATAGATAACACTATACAATGGATATAAAGTGCTTGAGACTTTAAAAAAAAAAAGCTGAGTGCCATGGTTGCCATTAAAATATTTGTAAACTTCTATGGAATCAGCTAACTGGAGCACCATATTCTCTGCGCTAATTGTAAGGAATGCTACAAATGCAACAGCATTATCTGTTTTCAATAGCAAAATATCAATTCCTGTATTTGAAATTTCTTGTCAAATATGATCATAAAACAGATTTTGATTTTAATTCCTTGAGTCACAATATGATTCCTGGTCTGCTCCTTCTCTTACTCAGGGCTTGTGCAAAACTACAGGTTAGTCTCTATTTCTCTATGCCTCTGTTCTTCATCACAAAATGGGAATAATAGTATTTCCTCTGTCTTTTCTATGTAGACTGCAAACTCTTCATGGCAGGGATTGTCTCATGGACTGTTTGTTCATTATCTAGCAAAATGATGTCCTGATGTCAGTGGCAGGCCTCTAGTAATGAATGTACTGGCTCATTACAGGGCACTCTGTTAACCCCAGTGCAATATTCATGCAGTAAAGGGCTCCATAATTCCTCCATTTTAGGAAAGAGAAGGTCTGCCAGAGGTCAGAAGCGAACTGTCTGAGGAGTAGGCTTGTGAGTTGGAGCAACAAGCCAGTGGCAGCAGCCTGGGAATTGGTTTTGGAGAGAAGGCCCAGCAGTTGGGAGCTGAGATTGAAAGGCTGAGTGCCAGGCTAGGAAGGAGCCTCTAGCTGGCACAGGTGCGGCAGTGGTTCTGGCAGGCAGATATTTGGGATTAGCCTGCAAACAAGGGGCCAATGTGGATTTTTCGAAACAAGATGATGAAAGGACTGAGCTGTGGTGGGGGACTCTGCAGATGACCTGAAGAGTTCCTTTGATGCTTAGATGAAGCATCCCAGTAGTGGACCTTCGTACCCCTATACTGGACTGCCCTTTCAGGTTAAGTTAGGCCTCTTGATTCATCTTTTGTTTGTAACGTAAAGCCATTGTTTCCAGGCTGATTGTAATATTTATTTCCTACAGCCCTACTAAAGAATCATTTGCTATCCATTGGACTCTGAGGGTTTGTCTACACTGCAGCCTGGTGGTGTGATTACAGCTAGTGTAGACATACCTGAGCTAGCTTTAATCTAACTAATTAGGGTACCAGCACCAGTGAAGCTGCAGCAGTTGATGCAATATTTTTGTGGTCTGGAAACCATAAGTGTGTAATCCTGGCCTCATTGAAGTCAATGGGGGTTTTGTATTGACTTCACTATGGGCAGGATTTTACCTTATTATGGCAAAATGATGTTCTAATACTTGGTGAGATAATAGTACAGCATTCTTTTGCTTTCCAGGGAAGAGGAATGGAAGTGATTCCCTGAGTGCATCTTCAAGAGAATGAGAACATAATGAGAATCTGGATCAATGTCACAGGAGATTGAGAACAGAAGCCAGAGTTCAATATGCAAGTGATAATTGGCTGACATCCAGAAGGTCATCTGAGGAATTTTTTGTGAGTGTATTGGATTACTAGACATATAATATGTCAGTTAAGATTCAAAGGTTAAGTAGATTTTAAAAATCATCTGATAATTTTGTTGTTCACTGTTAAAATGATTCAGCTCTTTAGTTTGCTCTCTCTGAACATTACCAGGCTAATGCAATGATCTTGTGTGACTGCTTTATAATAAAATGCAGATTTTTATTGAAACCCATAATTTCTAACTATTTCCACTAATTAGCAATTCCGAGTGTTTAGTAATAAATTAAGCTTTATCTAAAAAATGTAGCAAATTACAATTGCCAATTCTGTCAATTTAATAGGACATTTCTAACAAATGTGTGGTTAAAATAAGACCCACTGAACGACTTTTCAAACTTTTTTCTTGGAACTGCACTGGGAATTAGATTTCAAGTACTGTTATGATGTGTACTTTGCTGCAAGCTTCTCTCTCACATCTTTTTTTCTCTGTGCCTTATCATAAACTCCGCACATCAGATATTCATTAACACTTTTTGTGGGTGTGATGTCAACAGACCAACAGACCTTATTCTTCACTATGTCTACCATTGTTATGTAGGTGCAACTCCATTGATATCAGTGGTGCTATTCTGGAGTAGTGCTGGAGTATTACAACCAGAGAATCAGGTCCTCTGATGATTAAGTTTTGTCTACACTGCCTGTTTGCCCTGGTTGCCGCCACTGGTACAAACCCCTAGTATTCACAGACAAAGCTGATAAAAGCCACAATTTGCACCAGTGCAGTTTAAGCCTCCTTGAAACCAAGTTAAGGTGTCCCATTCCATGCCATAGTTTAGTTTTGGTTTGGCCTGTGTGCTGTAAGGGTTTGCACTGGGTCTGCTACACATACAGCTGGCCAGTAATTATGGAAATCCCCATTGCAAGTAAGGCCTGCCTTTACACCTTTATCAAGTGAAAGTAAAATACTGGCAAGTCAGAATTGTAGCATCTTACATCCTCTTTGCATTCACTCTGAACAGGTGCAAATGACTCCAAAAGGTGGAATGCAACGGAGAATTAGGCCTCCTCTGAATACAAAAGGAATTACATTTTATACTAACTTCAACTTATGACTTAGAAGTTAATGAAAACCATTCAAGTTCAGTACTTTAATCTCACAAATTGGTTTATCATAGCCTTGTGGCCACTTCTTGTTTTATAATAAGCATAGCACAAAATATCTGCAAAGGCTTACAACATTAAACTAAGGAAAGTGTGTGCAATTTTGAGCTCATTAGGAGCAATTCATATTTTCATCTGTCTCATTAGAGATGTTTTCATGAACTGAGAAAGTACTTTTGAATCTACGATTTTTAATTTTCCTGCCAACTGGCGTGAGCTTTTTGGGATTGTTATTTTCCTTTCATTTTATTCAAAATGCTAAAAGAGAGAAGGAAGGAGAAAAATCACACACAAGAGATAATAAGAAAAAGGAAGGCACTAAGAAACAAGTGAACTGCAAAAAAATAAGGTTTGCTACTTTACAGTGAGATTATTTAACGTATATCCCTTTTCAGTACTCTGAGGTATTGGACAGAGAAAGATATACTAGAAATTGACTGAGAAGATGTAACTTAGAGTTTAACACACACAAATGAAGTATATGGTCCTGGAGATTAATTGACATTCCTGACAAAAATAATATATAACAACTTTAAGGTCAAGCACTGAAAAAGTGACATTGGATTCCATTAAACCCCGTATAACTTCAGTCAAATGTAGCAATCTTACCGTACAAAACAGAGCGGTTTCACTTTTGATAATGGCTATAGTAAACCATATGCAGGATTTGTGTTTTAATAAAATAAGGCACAAATATTTATTCTTGCATAACTGTATTTAGTAATTATTATTATCTAAGTGTTCCTGGGGGGAATTATTTAAGGGAGATGGGTGACCAAGTATTTTCAAAGTTTCAAGAACATATTAAGGGGGTTTGATTGGTTTAAGGCTAATATAGTGTTTGTGATAGCCCTGGAAAAGGAAATTCTGATAATCCATTGAGCCATGTACCATACTGCCCGAACTGTAGAATTAGCTTCCCCAGGCTGAACATCAATTCTAACTAAATCTGACCTAGAAAGGACGGCTAGAAAGGTAATTTAGTCTCCATGTCATGTTAGTCCTTGTTCTTGGTACTGAGTCTGATAACAAGGGTGCTGATTATACCTATAACTTTTGTGATGTGAACACCAGTCACCCATGGTCTGCATGAAGGCTGGAATCCCTCCAACTGCAAAATAAACAGACTTGCCAAAACAACGGATGCTGATTGTGTGAGGCTGAATTAGTTGGGGTGGGATTTTCAAAATCATGTAAATGACTTAGGGGAACAAGTCCCATTGACTTTCCCTATGCATGGTGTTTTTTACAAGGGAGATGCTACCCAGGGTGTTCTAAAAGAAGATACTTGGATCCCAGCTACAGCATAAAATATAGCTCCAAATCTGCAAAGGGAGCCACATAGGCAGATCTGTATAACCATGATGTGGTTAAATCATTAGATATATTTATTTAAATCATTAGAACTTCACAATGATGTAAAGCATATGTAACCAGTTATAAACATTTAGAGCCAGTCTGAATGGTTTGAAATGGTCTTAACAGAGGAATAGGTCTTTCTATTCCCTAAACATTTCAGACTATTCATAACAATTATTTAAGACGTATCAGCATGTAACAAAGAGGCATGGCCGCCTTCGGAGATTGACAGTGAGGGATGGCCAGATACCCTCTGGTGGTTGGAACCAGGAAAGACATACATACCATGCCGTAAGCAGAGGGGCGGGACAGGAACAGGAAGTATAAAAGGCTGACCCTGTAACTCAGTTGAGTAGCAGCTGCCAAAGGAGACAGACGTGCTCCCCACTGCTGATGCAGGAGCCTGAAGAAGACTTCAGTTACCCTGAGGACTTGACTGAGCTACCAGAACTGCCAGACTCAACCAACACTGAGGAGCTGCTGGGGTTGCAACTGGTGGTGCACCCTGAGGAGACACGAGACACTCACTGCACTGAGGAATCAAACCTGGGGAGAGTAGGAAGTAGCCCAGGGAAAGTAGACAACTATCTGATTGAGTGCTAGCTTGGTCAGCGTATTGCAGGCAGATCCCCTCTGATCCAGTGGTGGACCATTCTGAAACTCTTAGGACCCTGGGCTGGGACATAGTAGAGGCAGGTGGTCTTGTTTCCCCCTATCATCTGCCACCCCATCATAGGTCAGGAGGCCTGTGTCATTCTACTGCCTGAACCCTAGATAATGTTTGGTGCTCACCCCTGCCTGAAGGCTGGGTTCCTAGATGCTTACCTGCTCTATGCTGCTTGAGGGCTGGAGCTCTAGACTGCTTGTTGCCCCATCCTACCTAAGGGCCTGGGCCCCTGAATTGTTTGCTTCTCTACCTTGCCTGAGGGTTTGAACACAAGAGACAGCTAGTTTCCCCCTTGTACAGTTATTGTTCCGGGTGCATGACAGCAAAAAGGCATGGCCGCCCTCAGATACTGATAGTGAAGGACAGCCATGCATGCCTACACAGCAAAAGAGCATCTTTATGATCTAAATTATTTATTAATTATCATCATTATATTTTATTATTCAATAAGCCTCTTTAGTCAATAGTTGTAAACCTTAAAAAGAGGGAATACAGTTGGGGACAGATAGATTTTTATCTATAAAATATATCAACAAGTACTTTGTTCCACTCAAAGGAATAAAGCTTAGTGCAAAAGGTAATCAGTGCTCTAAAGAAAAGCAAACACTTACAAAGTAAAGTACCTATGTACACATAAATACTCTCATTGTACTTAATACCAGAGGCTCATAAGAAGGTGTATAAGCACTTATGAGATTGGAGCCGAGATACAGACAGTAATGTCTATAGTTAAGGTTGCCCAATATTTTTCATTGTTGGCCCCTGATTTCAGTTATGTATAACTTCACCAAACTTACTATTTAGCCTAAAATTTTCTATTCCAGGTGTCTGCCTCAGGCTGAAACTTTTTGGGGACCTTTCAACCTTTTCCAAGATCAAATTAGGGAAAATATGTTGTTTTGTCAATGTTAAAAATAAATCTTATAATAGTTTATTTAGGAAACTCAGATTGCCCCTATGCTTTTATAGTAGGGACTTGAAATTTGGCAGATGTTCATCTTGGAGGAAGGGATGTTACTTTTGCCATCCCCACAATAATCACCCAAATTTGGACAGGTTGTAACTTCTGAAAAAATTGTGTATAGCACTTGTTCAGTAGATACTTGTTATTTGACAGCTAAATACTTTGAAGATTCTGTCTTCATTGAGCAATGCTCCATTCCGCCACAACTCGTATGTGTCAAATGAATTGTGCATGTGTCATTTGTACAGAGTGACTGAGCATGGTTCAACTAAGTCAAACAGAGATAGAAAAGGACTTTGCTTGCAATTACTCCTCCTAGAGGCTGCCGAGGTGCCAAATACCAGAACTGAGAACAGGGGTCTTGTAGACAACAGCATCTTTCACTACATAATTAATTCATTCTCAGAGAATAATCCATCCTGTGCACTGAACGAGACAGGATCTTGTGGAAACAATAGTGTGTGGTTTAAAAAAAACCCTGTGTCATAATGCGTATGGGACAAATTAGGTGTGCATGGATAGGAAATGTCAAAATTAAAGTTAACTTTTCAGTGTTTGACTTTACAACCTTAATATTCTTTTAATGTAGTGCTTTGGGATGTATGTAAAGATTGAATTGTTTTTATGTAGTTTCACTACTACTATTACTACTACTAAAAAATACAAATGAATTTAGTCCTCATGAAGGCACCAGTGGCGCTTCACTGGAAAACAACTCTATTTCTCTTAGGAATAGTTACCTAAAGCTTTCAGTGTGTCTCAAAACGGATGGGGAGGCAATCACCTCAAGCGATCAGTGATTTAGTTCAACTTCCGTTCCTATACAATCCTCATTTTTTTTTCTGCTGAGATTGCCAGCAAGGGTATCATTTAGAGCAAGTCATGATGGTGGTTTTGTGATGCAGACATCCTTCTGTTTCAAACTGAACTGAGATGGCCAACAAACAGCCATCATGTTGGTCACTGATTTTTGCATGTGCAGTTGCAGACCCACACAATATATTATATAGAAATGCAATATTTTCTTTCTCTTCAGATCTATGACTTACCATCACTATGTACTCGAGCACATGCTGGAAAACTCTGAAATATCATGCTGTAATCCCTTGGTAAATGTCAATTTTTTCATAATAACAAACCATCAATCTGTGTCTTCACGAGCGTCCACACATAGTAGAACAGCCAGTGAATGTTTTGCTTTTATTTACTCATGCATTCATGCATTTAGACTTAGGGTGGGGGCTAGTCATTTTCTGTAGGATAACCAATGGACACTATGCTATATTATTTTAAAATGTTATTCAAATATACCTTTTGGTAGATAGAGTAAGGCATAAAATAAAAGTTAAATGCCTCTTTGTAATATACTCCAGTTCTTAAACTGTTTACTTTATGAGGGCTTGCCACAGAGTAGATTAAAATGCCTGCTATTCTGCAGTTTTGCAAAAATATCTCAGCAAATAGTCATAGATCTGTCAAATATTGCAACTCAGTTTGGTATTCTCTACTAGGAAAATGAACTCAATAGCCATATAATCTTACTTTCCAATATAACTGAACTCTAGAAAATATTTCAGGAAGCATGCAGGTCTAGAGATCAAATAAAAACTAAGTATCCTAGATATGAAGGAGTTTATGATGGCACAACTTTTGAGATTGGTATTTCTCTTTTTATTAATTCTTGTAGAACTCCTCAATATTTTTCTTTTCACTTTGGTTTAGTACATCAGCTTTCACTCTCTGTACAGTAATATTACGTTTTACAGATTTTTTTCCTCCAAATAGGCTGTTTGGAGATATTCTTTAATTTCAAGTATCACTATGATTCAGTTCAGACATTTCACTTTATAAACACCAATTTTCTACTTTTTATCACTGTGCTTTGTCAAACAAGTGTTAGCTCTTTCAGCAAATCTGAAACTATATTTAGGTGTTAGAAATCTTGATATTTTTAAAATTTGAAGTTTATCGGAGTGGAATGCACCTGCCCCTTTGCCTCGGTTCAGCAGAACACTTAAGCACATAATTAAGCATCACTGACTTAAGCATATGCTTAAACTTTAACATGTTTCATTCCTTTACTGAACTGAAGACACTACCACAGAAGTGACAGCCTTGATGGTAAATTGGTCTAAATACTGAAGTCAGTGGGTTTCCTTAGGAGTGAGTGAGTGGGGGGCAGAATCTGGCTCAGTAACTTTATCCTTCAATGATATTGTCATAAACAGATAGTTAAGGGTTAATGTCTCTTTTACCTGTAAAGAGTTAAGAAGCTCAGTAAACCTGGCTGACACCTCACCAGAGGACCAATGAGGGGACAAGATACTTTCAAATCTTGGTGAAGGGAAGTCTTTGTGCTCTTTTGTTGTTGTTGTTGTTCGCTCTCGGGACTGAGAGGGACGGGACATCAATCCAGGCTCTCCAAATCTTTCTGAATCAGTCTCTCATGTTTCAAACTTGTAAGTAATTAGCCAGGCAAGGCATGTTAGTCTTATGTTTGTTTTCTCAACTTGTAAATGCTTCTTTTGCTGGAAGGATTTTACCTCTGTTTGCTGTAACTGTGAACCTAAGGCTAGAGGGGGTTTCCTCTGGGCTATATGAATCTGAGTACTCTGTAAAGAATTCTCCATTCTGATTTTACAGAGATAATTTTTACCTTTCTTTCTTTAATTAAAAGCTTTCTTTTTAAGAACCTGATTGATTTTTCCTTGTTTTAAGATCCAAGGGGATTGGGTCTGGACTCCCCAGGAATTGGTGGGGGGAAAGGAGGGGGAATGGTTAATTTCTCCTTGTTTTAAGATCCAAGGGGTTTGGATCTATGTTCCCCAGGGAACTGGTGAAGTACCTCCAGGCAGCCCAGGGAGGGGAAAGTTTTGGGGGGACAGGTAGTGCCCCAGACACTGAAATTTCTGGGTAGTAGCAGTGTTACCAGATGTAAGCTAGTAATTAAGCTTAGAAGTGTCCATGCAGGTCCCCACATTTGTACTCTAAAGTTTAGACTGGGGAAAGAACCTTGACAGATATACTGCTGAATTTTTTTGTGTAGAAGAATTTATTAAAAATAGTACCAAGAGCAAAAGAAACAGTTGGCCAGATTGTCAAAGAATCTCAAAGTAGATGCACAACACATCCACTTGTGCACACAAAATATCCTACATTTGCATGTACAATGGCTAATTGTGTGCAGAAGTATCCATTTTGTGGGTAAAATACACCCCGATACAAAGAGCAAATGATTTGATCATAACAGTTAGATTTTTGCAATCTGATCTTAAAATAAATGTAAGGGTTTTTTGTTGTTGTTGTTTTAGTCAAAATAACTATAGTATATTTCCAAACAATAGCAGCAAGTTTATTTTATTTCTAACCAATCTTAATAAAATCTCTTAAATCACAGGAGAGAAACTTATACTACAAAAAGTATGACTTACAAAAAATCCACGTTACTTTGCACTTGGCATAAAAGGAGAAACTATCAATGACGCTAGCAAGATTTTTGCAAAAATTGCCTGAAACCCATTTCATCTAAAGCAAGAACCAGCTGGTCATTCTTACTGAGGCCAGCATTACAGTCTGCCCTGAGTTAAGGAGCTTCCCCCAGCAGCAGATCAGGAAGGGATTGTGACTCTGGGACCTATTTCATTGCCTGATTTCCTGCCTTGTTCTAGGTGGAAAGTCAAGAGCCACTAGTCTTCACCAGTAGCAGATTGAAATAGTGAAACTGGCTGGTGCATTAGGAGGTGGATACAAGGCACTCTGCCCATTCCCCTTGCATACAAGCAGCAGAGGGAGTATTGTTAGTTCCATTTTATAATGTGGTAGTCCCTAGAAGCTAACCAAGTGGCGACTCCATTGTGCTACATGTTCTTCAAACACAGATGGAATGATAGTGCCACCCTCAAAGAGCTTGTTGAAAGGTAAGATATGACAAGTGGATCAGACAATGAGGGGAGGGGCTGGGATAACAAAAGTAGTAAGATGTGAGCTATTCTGAGCCAATAAGGAGCAGTCATCAGAACTCTAAACCTGCCTAGCTGCTCTGAAATTGAAGTTATATATGTTCATTATAGCAGAAGTGATGCACAGCATGAGCCTTGTGGTGCTGGCTCTCCCCACTGTGCTGTGACTGGTGAGCCAGGTAGTACACACTTGTAAGAGCGAGTCATAATTCTGCTTCTCATTGTTCCTTTGCTCCTACTGAGACAATGCCAGGGGAATGTCAGGGGGAAGATGAGGAGGAGAAGGACAATTAATTATGCACCACCTGACTTCCTGTGGGAGTGTGCGCCCCTGTTGGTGCATAGGGGTATTTGCATAGGGGTATTTGCATTCCCTACCCACATCAGGAGTGAATTGAGCCCACTGACACTCTATGTTTTTAACATGAGATGTGCATGTTAAAATTAGTGCACTAAAATTAGTGCACTAATATTTGTCCCAAATATTTGTCCCAAATTGGAATATACATAAGAAAGGCAGAGCACCAGCTGACTTTGCTAGAGAAGTTGCCCCTATATAGAAAGGAGGAGGAAATCTGCCAAATTAATAAAACATCCACAATTTTTAGCCTTTTCAGACCTTTTCTTGACAAAAATTATAAGGCTGCTCACATATAACTACAAAACTTTTATGTATTTATTTCCACCACTTAACTGTGGTGCTGTACACCATAGTTGTGGTGTACAATTCAGTGTCACTGAAATAAATTCAGAGTAAGAATGTTATAAAAGAGTCAATGTGCTTATCTGGTAAATTTTCCCTCAGGGATTATTACAGCTTTGAACACAATCATCCACCTAAAACAACAGCAATAAAAATGTTGTTTTCAGGATTTGAATTCTAAAGTCTAAACTTTTGGCCCAGTCCCCATCTATGAGCACACTGGCAAGGCAAAATGTACTCTGATAGGCCATATCAATTGTCTCCATCTGCATCTTTCCATACACTCTCAGGGTGTGGTGTGTGGGGTCAACCCAGCATGTTGCAGGTTATTGCAACATGCAATGGAATTAGTGTGTTCTATATTAAGTCTGCTGATTTTCTGCTGCTCTAAGAACTATTGTGTCCGGTGCTGCCATCAACTTATTCTGTGACCTTTGCCAAGTCCATTAACTTTCCCCTTCCTGACTTTTCCCAGATGTAATCAAGATAATAACTTCTATCTCAGTACCGAATCTCATAATAGTTGTAAGGCTGGGATATGGGTGGTTTGACTCAGGCCCGCATAATGTAATATAGACACAGAAGCCTCAGGTTGCAATGCAGAGTTCAACAATTGCTAGCTTAGGATTATAAAAGAGTGTAGGCACTCAAGCCCTAGGTTCATAAATCCAGGTCTGCTAACTAGAGTTCTACTAATCCAGGGTTTACACTGAAGTGTAAACATATCCTTGAAGACATCCCTTGGGATGAAAAACACTAAGTATAAAGCTAGTGATAACTAGTACTTGCCTGATGTGCTACTGTGGTTCTAAAAAACCAAAGCTCTTGGTAACTATTACTCTTGGTGAGGCAAAGGCGGAAATAAATCAACGGGGACAAGGCCATCCGATTGATAGATAACTGGCAAAACAGTACACTACAAGAGTGCTTTCACTTAATTTAGTGTCAAGCATTTACACACATCCAGAACAGATTAGTAAAACACACCAAAAATCAATAATTACCAAAGTCTGGAGTGGTCTTCAAGTGGCAAGACAGCTGTCTGATTGGCCAGCATTTCAGCTGTTTTGGGGGTCCCTCCGATATGTCTACAAAATGTTCCTGAAGAATCCAACTAACCCATACTTTCTCTCCTTATTTATTTGGGTTAGTGTAACAATACCATGTCAATAAAAAAAACAAAACACAACTTGTTAAGCAAACAATTTCAAAGTTTAAACAAGAGGTTTCCTCAAACCACTAATTAGACAGATGAGTTTTTGCACAGCCCACATTTCTTGAAGGCCCTGACAAACACATCCCAAATGGCAGATATAAATAAGCTTCCTCTTTTTTTAAAACACATTGTTTCAATTTCAGCAGAGATCTTATCCAAAAAGATGGTCAGGGTCAGGGTCTCCTCCCAGCCCCCTCCCCCATGCTGCTTGCTCAGTTATGCTAAGGCTATTGCAGAGGCCTACTAAGACCTACTGATTTAACTGTTTTTGACCACAAACATAATAAGAGATATCCCAATTTTTGATAGTCGTCCAGGCATTTTGCTGGTTTGACAAAATCTCTCCATACAGGTGGATGGTAATATACCTACTTACTTGACTGCAGAAGTGTCATTCCCCTTGTCCAGTCAACCACTCCCATTCTGGTCATTGTGTGCATCCGATTAGCTTAAATGGGGGTATCAGCCAGGCTAGTCTCCCAGATTACCATTTAAATGCTCCATGCATCATGACTTTAATGGGAATTTTTGGCTGCACTACCCCCTCACCCCCTTTTCTTTTTTTCTCTTCCCCATAAGCATGTATTTTCCTAGGATTTCATTTTATGAATAACCATAAAATATTAAATCAAATAATAATTATATGTCAAATGGAAACTTTCCATTGCTTTTAAAAAATGAGACACATTAGAGACTGTGTATGAGTAAGAAGAGAAGGAATTGCTATATAACATTTCTAAGCAAAACTCCAGTGATATCAGCGGGAAATGTACTTGAGATAGAAATTCAGGTTCAGTAAAGAACTTTTAAACATTAAAGCTAGGATTTTCAAAGTGGCCAAAGGGAATAAAACATCTAATTCTGTTGACATTCAATGGAATTTCAATAACCTTTCTAAAAGATTCTCTAATATGATCACAAGTTACAGGACTTGATGCAGGAGTTACTGGATGAAAATCTGTGGTCTGTGCTACGCAATGTAACTAGATGATGCTGATGATAGTAGTCCCTTCAGGTTTGAAAATCTATGAAAAATCAGCCTAATTTCCTGTCTCTCTCTCTTTTATTATTATTATTATTTTATTTTATTATTACTTTAATTAAATGTCCAGGGCTTTCTTTGAAGGAAATTGCATTTCCTAAGTAAGGATCAGGTATGGACTCTACTATTGAACCCTCTATAAAATTACTTTTTTGAAAAAGTACCCTAGCCCCGCTACTGTCAAAACCACAAATATTTGTGTTGTTTCTCCCAGTGGATGACATCTTTGACTAGAAGAGCTAGCATAGTAGAGGTGCTAACTGGGGGAATATGCAAGTTCAGAACAGGACAGAACACAGTGGCCAAGTTGTGCAAATATGAGATGCCTTCAAAGAGAGACATTTTAAAGGAGCCTGATTTTCAGAATCGGCAGAGACGCTGTCCCATAACAGCAGCCTCAAGATGCAAGTTTTAGTCCTAATATTAGTCTGTTTTCCTGTGTTTAAAGGAACTATATGATATTTTTTGGCTGGCAATGTTATCACAGTAGTGCTGGTACTTGGGCAGGGGGAGGGGAGAGAGAAAGGCTATGGGGTTGAAATAGGGAATCTCACAAAATTCCCATGAAACTCTGCCGTAATATACAAGGTTGTGAATATCTTTGTCCCTGTAAGGTACAAAGGAGTAGACTAGGAATTTCAGAGGCAAACCTTGCAGATGAGGATGAAATTTCTGCATCAGAAATGAACCAGACAACCCCAGATTTTGTCTGTTTTATGCTTAAGAAACTATAAAGGTATCCATAACTGAATAAGATAAAGGACAGTTGTGCATACAATCAATATAATTGATTTATAGGATCTTTAAGGACTGACTAGAATATCTTGGCATTTTCCATGTATGTTAGAAATGTTATATTTTATAACTGGGGAAACATTAGAAGCTGTTGGATCCAAGCCCTCAGTGGAACAAATTGTATATGTTTGAGAGAAACAGGGTCTGAACAGTTAAAGTACATGGGGACCCATGAAAACACTGCAAAATGTATACAACAGAGAAGAGAACAAATCTCCTAGGACTGTCAGTTGCACTCTTCTGGTTATATAGGCCATGACTGACACCAATGCAAAATTACAAATAAAATAAAATGAATTTATGGGTGATCTGTGGTGTCAAATGCTGACAAAAGATGCAGCAGTAGCATATACTGTTTCACCAGTCACATGAAAAACATGCATTTGCGCATAAGCAATGGTGGAATTGTGATGGCAGATTGAAACTTTCTTTAAACAATGAAACATTTGAAGTAGTTAAAGAAACTGCCAAATTATAAACATCTCAGCCACCTTTTGAAATAAAAAAAACAGGAGAGAAATGTTAACTCGCTCTTTGTGAGTGAAACTTTTTTCTTCTGAAATGTAAGAATTATTTCAGTTTTTGTAAAACAATATAAAAGGTAAACTTGAGTTCAGAAAAGGTTAAATATGTTAGGGACAAAGGGGGATTGTGGGGAAACCGGTTTAGCCTTTCATTTTTGGAAACCTGAATTCAAATAATCCTGGCTGTCTCTCAAAATGAGTTTGTTGAATCAAGCATAGTCCTTGGTAGATGTTCACATTGCGAAACAATGACATAATATTGTATGAGATAAGTAATAAGTGTTCTAGACTAACTCTTTAGTATTCTAAACCCAGTAGCGCAGAGGAGAAATTTCAAACTTGAGTAGTGATTTGGGGCTCAATATGAGGCACCAAAAATCAGTGGACATTTTTGCAATTCCTGGCTTTTATTATTTTGTTTTAACTTGTATGAAGGATGTCAGTCACGGGCACAATCTGTTTAACAAAAAAGCACACAAACAAAAAAACTGTAGAAAAGGGAAGCACTCCCATACCATACAGCCCTTCAGGCAGAAACAACAAGAAATCCCCCTCTTTCAGCTCCCCTAAAACAGCCCTACCTTCAGCACACCTCAGCCCTCTTCTAATGTCCAGGCACAAGTCTGAGCCTTGCAGCACATTCTGAGATCAATAGGTTCAGGCTATTTTGGCCCATGAGAGAGAGCAAGGTCCAAAGTCAAGAGGCCCTTAGTGAGACTCTCCTGCCGGTAGCCCCTTTTCTTTAAACCAAGGAGGCTACAGCTCAGGGAACTCCTGTTTTTGGAACAGCAGTGCTATGATATGGGGAGAGAGAAGATCTTTTAGAAATTAATTTAGGCTTTTATAAGCCAAAACCCAGGTTTTCCACGTTAACTTTATCAGAAGTCTACAAACAGCCAATGTATATCATGTGCTTTAAGGATTTAAGCGGTAGCCCCACATAGAGGATACTGCAGTTTTCCACTCTAGAGATGAACAAACTAAAATGGTAATGAGGCTCAAAATGAAAGAGAGAGTTGCATTCTCCTGATCACTCTGCTATGGGAAAAAAAGCAGTTCAGGTCATTTCTGTGGTATTGTGCCAGGGAAGATGTGGTATACTGGGGACTGTTCCTTTAAGGACTGATCTTCCCAGACAGAGAGACACTGAAGCTCTTGTTACTGTTACACTCAGCTATTGGGAACTGGACACAAAATAAAGGCGATGTTTGCAAGTGCCTTAAGCACTGAGGTGATCACTGAACACCACAGTTGCCAGTTCATCTAAGAGCAATTGAAATCCTGACATGTGAGTGACAAAGTGACTGATACAAACTTTGCCATATCATCTGGCTTCTTCCCACAAACTACCCTTATCACCTCAGTGTTTTGGGGACAGAGTCTAAATTTAGACCTATAAAATGCATGTAAGATAGGATTGACTCAGTGAGTAGAGAGAAACAGATGCTGGATAATTCTTAGTCCTTATAATCAAGAAAAAGAAAAATGAAAACATGCCAAATCCTACTTACCATATGTGAGGTGCATGCCTGTGGGTGGTGGGTAAGTACTCTTCAGTGGCATGGCTTTCCATTTCCTTGTTTTTTGTGGGTTTCAGTTCAGCTATACCAGATAGGTAGCAACCTTAGCTGCTTCACAAGCAATTTGTGGGTGTACTACAAAAAGAGCTTCCTTCCCACAAAATAGAGAGAGACCAAGAGGGAGGCAGATGGGGCCTATGAGTGAAATTCTGACCCCATAGAAGTCAAAGGCAAATCTCCCCTTGGGGAAGATTTCACACTGTCCCTCTCCAGAAAGCTCTGCCAGGTTTCTGTTTATTTCACTGTTTTCTTTGTGAAGATTTTGAGGCAGCTACCTCTGATGAGAGTTTGAAAGACTGTGGAGGCTTTATCACTAGTTTAGGCAAACTGAGATAAAGCCCCTGGCAGGGGAAACTTTTACTTTTGCTTACAAATCCTACAGATGTTCCTTTTATGTATTCCTCACCTCACTCCTCATTTGCCACATAGTGTGATATCCATGGTTTTAAAACTCAAATATAGGCACAAAAATTGCTTAGCTATTTCAAGTTTTTCAAAATCTCCCCTAATAAGCAAATACTAGTGCTCTCTGCATAAATCCATGCATGGATGTTTATACTGGGCCCAATACACCCAGCACTGAAATCAATATCTCCCACTGACATCAATGAAAACAAGATCTCATGTAATTATGTCTGGCATTTCTTTTCATATTGCTATGAGATTAGATACTGGAAAGCAGATTAACGCCCCAGTCTTGTATGGTCTTAACTTTATGTACTGTGAGCAGTACTATTGAATTCATTTAGTGCAGAGAGTTAAAAATGTGCTTAAACCTTTGCAAGAAAATATAGCAGTTTTGGTGCCTCACTAATGTTTCTGTAGAATAGTGTGTCGTGTACAGTTATTTTCTTTTTTTATTTAAAGTGTTGCATTTGATGTATAGTATATGAACAAAGAGAATATTGGTATGTATTTTAGATCTCTTTAGAGTCTGATGTTACAGCACTTTGTGCCAGATTCTGATCACAATTAAATGAGCCTAATTCCAGTCTGTCTGTCTCTAGTGTTTCCTTATCATGCATCATTTTAATACCTAAGGACTGACTTAATTCAGTCTAATAATAGTTACTCAATTGATTTAAATAAAATTACAATGGTCTAAATCCAGAGTAAATTGAGAGCATAATTGACCCAATCTACTCACATGGTCAAGAGCTGCAGTATCAGGCTTATTTATTTATTTATGTTTAAATCACAGTGGAAGTATCACTGTTTCAGACACTGTAGACATCCTCCCAGCTTATCTAGTAGATTCAAAAATGTGCAGTCTGAAGGCAGGAACCAGTATAAAAAGTTTAAACCATTAAGATTTTTACTAATGATTTCTCAACTTGATGATACTCTGTTCAGACCTTATATTAATCACTGTGGCTTTGCTCTAGGATTACTTTTTTTTCTAGTTAAACATACCTATTTAGGCCCTGGTTTCAGAGTAGCAGCCGTGTTAGTCTGTATCCACAAAAAGAACAGGAGAACTTGTGGCACCTTAGAGACTAACCCATTTATTTGAGCATAAGCTTTCGCAGACTACAGCCCTGATTCTGCATTCCCTTTCACTGAACTGGCTTGGTAGCATTTTACATCTTCTTTCCCAAAATAAAAATGACAACACAAGGAAGAATCAAAATGTGTAGAAACTCAAAAGAAGCTCTTACTCTCTACCACAGAAAAGTCTCCCCTTCATTTCAGTGTATGTCACCATTGTTACTTTGTTTTTCTATACACCATCACCGTTGTTCATTTTGTATATGCCTCATTGTTGTGATTATTGCCATGTAGTAGGAAAGTTACTTACAATCCAGTACCAGGATGATTACATCTGATTGAGAGCAGTACGCAAGCTCATTGGCAATGTGACTGAAATACTATAGTTTGTGACTGGGTGACAGAAGCAGGCAGAGCTTGGCAGATAATTAAGTATAACTAGACTATCCTGACAGATGTTTGTCTAACCTGTTCTTAAAAATCTCTGAGAATGAGGATCCACAGCCTCCCTATGTAACCTGTTCCAGTGATTAACTAGACTTATTAGGAAGATGTTTCTAACTGTACCTAAATCTCCTTTGGTACAAACTAAACTGATTACTTCTTGTCCTATCCTTTCAATTGCTTACTGTCCTTTTTGTAACAACCTCATATATTTGAAGACTATTATCATGTTCCTCCTCATCTTTCTCTTCTGTCAACTAGACTTGCCCAGTTCCTTCAGTCATTCCTTATAGATCAGGTTTTCTAAACCTCTTATGTGTTTTGTTGGGATTTTTAGTGATAAAGCTGAATGTTACAATTCTCCCAGTTAAGCAGCAGTGTTCAGTAAAATATTCATCCTACTGTCTCTTAACACAGAGGTTTTCAACTGCCCTTCATTTTTCCAAATCTGTTCATAAGACAATGTTGTCAAAAGTAACTAGTGATTTAAGATACCTTCATTTTTTGATGCCAACTTGGAATGCCCCACAATAGAGGCATCTAAAATGACTAGCTACTTTTAAAACTTTTGAAAAGCAGACTTCTTTACGTTGGGCATCTAAAAATCTGTATATATTTTGAAGTCCTTTGCTGTAACTTTTATGTGACCAAAAGAACTTGTAAACTGGAAATGGAGTCAGAACTCAGAGTCCTGGATAGAAATGCAGAGATCATATATAATCTTGTAAAGGGTTGAACTTGTCTCTCTTTCCCTCCTTCCCTCCCCTCACATTTCATAGTTACACCAGGAATGAACTTATTTGGCACCTAATTCATTATATAGAGTAGTCCATATTTTGTATTTTTCTAATTAGCTGTGGGTGAGATGAGTATGGAAGTAGTTTTTGATGTCCACCCCTGTGGAAAGACTAGACTTGGCTCTCAGCACAACTCAAGCTCCATAGAGAGGGCATTATGCAATGGCTGAAAGAGGGATAGCCTAGTGGAAAGCTCTCTGCATCCTTCCTGCACTGTGAGAGATGGTCTTAAAGAGGTGGGCATGAAAGGAAGGTTTGAGACTGAACTTTGGGTGGAGCTTTTAGGTTTACAACTGCATGGATTAAGTGGACCTAGCACTCCATGCAGGGGTGCAGAGCAGCAGTGGTCACTGTTCTAAGTTATGTGCTGAAGCATCAGCATTGCAGCTCCTTTATATTGACTGAAGAATAGAAGTGTGTGAATTCCAGATTTCTCAATCTGATGACTTCCATGAGTTTTCTTTATACACTATCCATTTCCTTAAAAATATGCTAGTAGCTCAGGATTTATATTGTTCCCTATATTTCCTATAGGCCAAGCGTAGGGGCTATTGCATTTGCCAAAGTCAAGTTATTTAGTTAATAGTTTTTTTAAACTCAACCTTAACTAAAGCAGAGCTACTGCTCTGCTATAATCCAGGGAAACTGACACTAAAGTGCAACCACTATACAGTACATTTTAAAAATTATTTTATTTTTTCAAGAAGCACCAGACTCTACTCACCATAACCAGCTGGCAAATAGGGGGTAATGGAAAATGTTCTGACTCTATGACTTTACTCAGCATTGTTCCACTTTGCCTGAAGAGAATACATTAAGCTGCCCACTGAGTTTCTTGTTAAACACACCAAGAGTTGAAACTAGACAAAATTAACCTCTCCAGTTGCAGCCTTCTGGCTTTTACTGTAACCCCTGTGAAATGCACTGCTCAAGTTTTATGAAGCAATGAACAATGGTTGCATTAAAAATTACTGGCTGTGGCTCATATTTTAACTTGAACGTTTACTTTTTATATAATAAAATAATGTATGTAGTGACAGCAATCAGGGACTACAAAGATCTGTAATTAATGTCTTTTCATCTCTGTACAGTGTCCTGCACAATGGAATCCTAATGTTGTGACAGGGAGTTCTGGGTACTACCATATAAATGATTAATAATAACAAAAAACATTATTAAAAATAAGTACCACAGACTGGACATTTGTTTACTAATCATCTTAGGGAACTGTGTAAACTGGATAGTTTTAACATCTTTCCTTTTACTTGCTCCTATTTTATGTTTTACTACAGTTTTTTGTGTTGCAAATACCACAGTGTCATTTGTATATAGTAATGCACTGGTATAAAAACTTACGCAAAGGGAAATTGTACTTTTTCATACAAATTGCTTCCCTGCTGTTTAGGCAGTCATTTTAAAGCCTTGATTCTACAGGCCTTAGACTTCTTACTACTCTTACTTTGTCTTAGTATAGATCATATAGAGTATGCAGTTGTTCTCTGTTTTGTTTTTATTGCCTGAAATGATATGAAGTTTAATCTGATTTTATGTATAATTAAATTCTATGCTAGATGTTTGTGACCCAGGGCAGCATAAATAAACAAGCCAATAAAAGCTGGAGAGTATGGTTTATGAATCTAACCCTTAGGTAGCAATATCTAGCCGTGCTAGAACCACATATTCTAATCCCTGTAGGATTGACCACCTCTCTTAAGTAGTGGATATGTTAATTCGGGTATTGTGCCACGTTTATTGTAGTGGAGATTAATCATAGAACAATAGAACTGTAGGACTGGAGGCGATGTGGAAGGGACCTCGAGAGGTCTTCTAGTCTAGTCACCTGCACTCAGGCAGGACTAAGTATTATCTAGATCAGGGGTCGGCAACCTTTGGCATGCGACTTGCCAGGGTAAGCACCTTGGCGGGCCAGGCCGGTTTGTTTATCTGCCGCGTCTGCAGGTTCGGCCAATCACACTGTTTGCCGTCTCAGGCCAGTGGGGGCAGCGAGAAGTGGCATGGGCTGAGGGATGTGTTGGCTGCTGCTTCCCACCGCCCCCATTGGCCTGGAGCGGCAAACCTCAGCCAGTGGGAGCTGCGATCAGCCGAACCTGTGGAAGTGGCAGGTAAGCAAACCAGGCCGGTCCGCCAGGATGCTTACCCTGGCTAGCCGCATGCAAAGGTTGCCAATCCCTGATCTAGATCATCCCTGACAGGTGTTTGTCTAACCTGCTCTTAAAAAATCTCCAGTGATAGAAATTCCACAACCTCTGTAGGCAATTTATTGATGAGACAATCTGTATAAGCATGCTTATAAACAACACAATCATAGCATCATTTGAACCAGGTGGAAATAACAAGGGCAAGGTGGTAGAGGGTGAGAATGGGCTCTGCTAGTTCTTGATCTGCTTTGAGGGCTGAGTATTATAAAAGCACCAGTAAAGACTTTTCCTGTAGGTCTATATTTGTTGGTGAGATACCTACAGAGAGTCTTGGAGAAAGGCTCTGCCATGGACTACTTGGGCATGGAGACCATAAAGCAAAATTTAAGCAGTGCCAAATTTGAAAACATTCATCAGATTCTACAATGAAAAAGCTGTTGTTATTTAAAATAAATACTGTTTTTTTAAAGGTAAGAATATATGTTCGGAAACAAAGGTTAACCAAAAAAAAAAAAATCAAATGTAGATATAGGATCAAATTTAATCACTGGAGTAATTCTACTGGAATTCTAGTGGAATTACATCTAGGATGCATTTTCCTCAGAAACATTTTCACGTGGACGCTTCTTCAGTATTTTACCTGCTGTGGTTCTGTGGAAAAGGAAGAAAAATTACTGTCTTGCAAATTGGAAAAAAGACTTAACTAAAATCTCACAAGATATGAAGGTAACATTCATGATTAGACAACTTGTATAAGCATGCTTATAAACAATGTTATCATAGCATCATTGATTTTCTTGGCTAGTACTTATGATTTTTTGCATTTCAACTGCATCTTCTATGTCCAGATCTCATAGTATTTACAGACATTTATGATTAGGTCTCACAACAGAGCTATTATAGCATATCTATATTTTAATTGGAGGTGAGATTGGAAAATCTGTAGATGTACCCAAAATAGCTTTAATTTAGCTATCACAAGGACCAATAGCAGTGAAGTCGGACCAGCACAGACTTCAACCGGGGGTAGCCATGGGAGTGAGTGCCTGTGGTTCCAACTGGGCTTGTTTAGCCCATACTGAAGCCCGTGCTGCCGCAGTTTCACTGATATTAAGTATCAGAGGGGTAGCCGTGTTAGTCTGGATCTGTAAAAGCAGCAAAGAATCCTGTGGCACTTTATAGACTAACAGATGTTTTGGAGCATGAGCTTTCGTGGGTGAATGTCATGCATCTGAGGAAGTGGGTATTCGCCCACGAAAGCTCATGCTCCAAAATGTCTGTTAGTCTATAAGGTGCCACAGGATTCTTTGCTGCTTTCACTGATATTGTTCCTCATGCTATCTAAAGCTAGCTTGGATATGTCTACAAGTGCTGCAATCACACATCCAATTGCAGTGTCAATATATGCTTCTACAGGTAAAGTTAGAAATGATTCATGATTGTCTTCTCTCCTGTACTGATAATTTTCTATCCATTTGGGCATTGCTCTAACCTATTCTCTGTGTGTGTGTGTAGGCCCTTAATATAGATACGGCCCTACCAAATTCACAGCCATGAAAAGAGCATCACGGACTGTGAAATCTGGTCTCTCTCTTGCGCCCCCCCCCGCCCCGTAAAATCTGGTCTTTTGTGTGCTTTTACACTATGCTATGCAGATTTCACGGGTGAGACCAGCGTTTCTCAAATTGGGGAGTCCTGACCCAAAAAGCAGTTGCAGCAGGGCCATAAGGTTATTTTAGAAGAGGGTGTTACAATACTGACATCCTTATTTATGCGCTGCCAGTTGGGCAGCTGGAGGGCAGCATTTGTTGGCTGGGCACACAATTCTGGAGGCAGTTCTGCCACCCTTACTTCCATGCTGCTGTCTTCCGAGCTGGGCAGCTGGAGAGTGGCGGCTGCTGACTGAAGGCCCATCTCTGCAGGCAGCAGTACAGAAGTAAGGGTGGTAATACCATATCATGCCATCCTTACTTCTGCGCTGCTGCTGGTGGTGGCTCTGCCTTCAGAAATGGGCTCCTGGCCAGCAGCCACTGCTCTCCAGCTGCCAGCTTTGAAGGCAGTATCGATGCCAGCAGCTGCACAGAAATCAGGGTAGCAGTACCACAATCTCCCTACAGTAACCTTGCGAACCCTGAACAACTTCTTTTTCTGGTCAGGGCCCCTACAATTACAACACTATGAAATCATGATATTTAGAATTTCAAAAATCTTATGACCATGAAATTGACCAAAATGGACTGTGAACTTGGTAGGGCCCTAAATATAAAGTAATGATAAATAATCAAACCTGACCACTTGCTCGCAGAGTGATATTGAGTGCTGTGGTTAGGTCAGCACCTCTGCTTAGCAAAACAACAACAAAAAATTCTTTAAATTATATAACAGAGCTGATGTTGCAGAAGAAATATATCTAATGGCAACACTGTGGGTACATTAGTTGCTTGTTATCGATTATCTTTCATAACTTCCATTTCACTGCCCCTCATGGAGTAATACGGGCATCAGTAACAAGTGAAAATGACTAATATATCCTTTAGGCAGTCCATTAGATATATGTATAAATGGTAAGAAACGAGAGAGCAAACTGGTTTGCCAGCGTAACTGTAGGCTTACAGAATCTCGCATCTTTGTTGTTGAGATCTGCTAAGCTTTTTAACTCTGTGATGGGCTCTTCCAGGCTGGTTGTCTATTTCATCAGATTCATCGAATCATAGAATATCAGGGTTGGAAGGGACCTCAGGAAGTAATCTAGTCCACCCCCCCTGCTCAAAGCAGGACCAACCCCCAACTAAATCATCCCAGCCAGGGCTTTGTCAAACCTAACTTTAAAAACTTCTAAGGAAGGAGATTCCACCACCTCCCTAGGTAACACATTCCAGTGCTTCACCATCCTCCTAGTGAAAAGTTTTTCCTAATATCCAACCTAAACCTCCCCCACTGCAACTTGAGACCATTACTCCTTGTTCTGTCCACTTAACTGAGACAGTTTCAGAATAAGCCAACAAAAAATATTTCATGTAAACACAAGAGCCTTTCAAATTTAAGGAAATATACAAGGGGTTTTACTCAGCCATTTTCTCTCATACTACCTAAGTGCCCAGTGAGTTTATGCACCATGCTACTTTCACTTTGTAAGGCATCAAGAAGAGAGTGTATAATTGATTCTTATTTTTGGTTTCCAAACTGAAAAATCAGGGGAAAAATGATTAGTTTCAAACAGAAATGGAATCGATTCAATTTTTCTTGATGAAACAAAAAATTTTGCTAGGTTCAACACTTCAAATACTGATTTAAAATGACTTTTCTGAAACAAAATATTGGTTTTAAATGATTTTTTAAATTCAAAATCATCATTTTGAAAATGTCAAAATCTTTATTTCTGGAAAAAAAAACTGGTTGAACTATTAGTCATATTCGACTCAAATTCACAAATGCTTTGTGTCCTCCCCAAAAAGCACTCTTTGATTAATTTAGTATTTTGTTAAAAAATAATTTCACTCATCTCTAGTTGAGAAGACTTTGGAAAGAACCTTTCCTCTCTTTCCCTGATGATGTCCTGAATTTCGCTGGAGAGGTGGAGGAGGAAGACGCTTTAAGTGTTATTGGACAAGGTGACAGGTCCACATACACCTCTACCCTGATATAACACTGGCCTCGGAAGCCACGTTATAGGTGAAACCACATTATATCGAACTTGCTTTTATCCGCTGGAGTGCGCAGCCCTGCTCCCCTGGAGCACGGCTTTACTGCGTTATATCCAAATTCGTGTTATATCGGGTCACATTATATCAGGGTAGAGGTGTACTCTGATTCCAAGGAATATGTCATTCCCTGAGCACCCAGGTTCTTCAGGAATATGCTAAGGCAAAACCCATCCTCTATCTATTGCTGAGGAATGTGATATCTAAGGAGAAAAGGGGCTGAACAAGCCACCCAGGTCAAGGATGAATGTCCTGGGATTTTGAAACCATTGGGCTTTCACCAAAATGCTTCATCTACATGCTCAATAGAGAGAGCTCACCCAAGCTGCTTCTGTCCATTCCTGCAAAAGCTTCCCTTGTAAACAAGCATTGCTTTCTATTTAATTGGACTGCACCCAAGCCACTTGATCTTCATCCAGCTTGTGGTGTTCACCGTTCACATTTTTTATCTCTATCATGCACTGGGAGAGTAATGACACCAAAGCATCTGATGTAGGGCTGAGAATCATCAGAACGTAGCTGAGAATGTCTTTCAGTCTCTATTAGTTATAGGGATGACAAGATGGAACTATGTTTTTAAAGGTCTTTGAGGAGGGCTGTTCATGTCATTTTGCCTGCACTTTTTGGCTTTCTTATTCCCCATGTCTTCTTATTTTGTATTGCAATAGTGCCTACAGGCCTAAATCAGGATCAGGGCCCTGTTCTGCTAAGTATTGGGCAAACAAGTGGTTCCCATCTCACAATCTCGTCAAAGGTGATATGGCATACCAAAATAATTTTTCCACTACCAGGGCTTTTACACTCTCTCTCTCTCTCTCTCTCTCTCTCTCATTGCATTCTCATCCTGCCTTCCCACAGTAGTTTAAAATCATAGGGCAACACAAATCCAAAAGGAAAAGTTATCCACACAGAAAACTAGGGCATTAAGCCTAGAAAATATCTTACAAACAAAATAGCAACCACCTCCATCTTCCAATCACACACACATACATTTCCATAAAATTTAATCCAAAAACTGAGTTATTTGTGAATGTTTCTGGGGTAGAATCTTCCTGTTACCCTGTGCTGCAATCCCTTAAGAACTGATAATCACATTCTCATTGTGGCCTCAAACCAATACGGTATTTAGGAGAATCAAGAGTAAAACCATTAAGCCAATGTCAACATTAAATTCCACCATATTCAGAAAAAGATATGCCCAAGAAGTTGTTGATCGGCATTTAAAAATTAATCAGAATTTGCACGACTGCCAGCAATGCTTAAACCTAATTGATCTGCAACATGAACCTCAAGTTATGCAAGCAAAAATTCATTTATTATGTATTAAATATCAGACATGTTTTATGTGAAGGTCCTGAAAACAGTAAGTAGAATAGCATCCCTGTCAGTAATATTTAAAATTGAAAACACTCTTAGAATTTCAAAACAAAAGTATCAGGAGTGCCTCTTGGTTTCAAAGCTAGCTAAAAATAAAGCAGATTTCCAATCAATACTTATAACCATTTAATTCTTCACAGAGACAGTCCTGATCATTTTGTTTTAAATAACAGATAATTAATTTTTTGTTTTCTATGTACCCACAAATTCTCAATTTTTTTTTTCTTATCTGGTTCCAAATGTCCAGTGAATCAATTTAGTATGTTATTGTCAGTCAATCCTACATTCTCATCGAACTTCTCATTGCAGTCGAAGGAAGTTTTCGATCTTCCAGGAAAGTAGACTAAGGTAACATTTTGAAAAGTGCCTAAGTGACTTTGGTTCCTAAGTCTATTTTTTTTAAAGGAATAGTTGCGTGTTTCCTTTGTGATGAAACAGACCAATGATGGACAACTTTGCTGGAATTAGGATCCCAGTTTCCTAATTATCAATTAATTTTAATATAGTTTGCCTAAAGCAGTCACTAAAAAGTCTTCTCTGAACATCAGAGTGGAGTTTCCCCCAGTATTTCTGTGGTATGTTGATAAGTAAAAATTTAATTTTCCAGTGCAAATAAGTGTGAAATTAACTACATACGAAACACATTTTTTACTGCAGAAGTATCTTTATTGGCTGCTTTCATTTAAAGTTTACTCAGCAATCTGTTTAAAAAGTCACTTTGGGTAGATGCTTACAGAAAATATAGTGCAGTGGATTAATCCAGTTTGTAGGCTGTTTTCCAAAGAAATGCAGTAATAAAAAGAATTTCATGCAATACACTATTAGGACTTCATTTACATTAATAAGTCTCTGTTCTCAGACTATTAGGCAAACTTCAAGATAGAAAAACAAGGGACACGCTGTGTTTTGCACTAAGCACAACCACAGTGATTAGAGTTTCTGGTGCTCCTATACCCTTCTGAGCTCAGGGTATAAGAGAAAACATTGTTCTCCTTAGAGCTGAGATATCCTATATTCTCATTTACTGCTAGGTTGGTTCCCTGAAGCAAAGTAACGGAACCCAAGAGAGGATCCAATAATTCAGCTATCCCTAATTGCATTACAAATACATGGCAGTTATGAAAATTAATCTGAATATTAAAAATACTCTGCTTTATTTGAACCAGTGTCATGCTGTAGTGCACCCACAGCAAATACAAGTTTATATGCTATCTGGATATTCCCTCCACATGCCATTCACAATTGGCTAGATTGTGAGTGGTGCTTGTTTAGGTGCATGGGGTGGGGAGGGTGAACATCTCCTCAGTGGGGGTAAGTCTGCAGAGTTATAGCTTTGCATTCCCTTTCAGATCTAGCCTGCGGAATGGCCTAGTGCACTGGAGAGAGCAGGCTTCGCTAGCCTGAAGACAGCCAACATAGTCCCTCTGGAAAGTGGGCCAACTGGGGAGCAATGGTACTTTCCTGTGCTCCCCCTGCCGCTCCCACTCAGTGTAGGTCATTGTTCCACAGCCGTTCTTTGGTCTTGAGTGGAACCTTACAGTCAGTTCTGTTGACTCTATTTTTATCATATGGTAACTAACTGTGATTATTCTAGGCACTGACTTAGTTCACAAGTAAAACAACTATATATTGATGAGAATCTTCAATGTTCAGCTCACACAGGAACTGAAAGAGGAAGCCCAGACTAGTGTTCCGGCTTAACCCCTTATGAAAATCATATCATTTTATTGAAAAACATGACAACTATTCAAAAGTCAGTTTTGGGTCAACATAAGCTTACAATACTCTATTAAAGATAAGATAAAAACCATTGGACAACATTGGACAATCCCTTCAAACAACAGGGATTCTTCCCTATTCAGGAGGAGAAGGAGACTGAGTATGGTGACCTATGTGCCATCAAAAGTGATTCTAATAATTACAATTACCTTCTGAATTTAATTACCAGTAATCTCCCATTGGGCACATAGGGGCTGCCATATTAAATGAGGAGGTAGCATTAGAATGACCAATGGACTGTTTCTGGCCATACTTTGAAACCTTAACAGAAAATCAAAGAAAATGCAGCTATCCAATTGTGCAATGTTGCAGATGGATATGAAGGGAAAGGATAGCAATCTTTTCTTAAACCCACAACAATCAGCTTGGCATTACCCATGTTTCAAAAAATGAAGCTACAGTACATCCCTATTTTATCAGAGATGAGAGAGATTTTGGAAGACAAGGCTCTATGTAAAGAGTGCCAAAAGCAATAGATGCTATGTCTGGAGGTCCTGTGCATTGAGAATCCATGCTCAGATCATATACATAGGACCAGTTCAGTCTAACCAGTTGTGCAACTAGGAATAGCTGGCCATACCTTGACACCAGTTCCTACTCTAACAGGAGTATGCATCTCCTTTTGCTTCTGGTGTGGTACTGTGCATAAAGCCAGCTGAGTCTTCACACTCTCATTCCTGTAAAACTTGAATTTTTAACTTCTCTAAATTTGTCATGGGACTGTGTGTTTCCAGCTACCAGAGCAGGGCCCAAGATATCTCAGTTTAATTTATAATCCAAAGAATAGCCTCTCCAACTGGATCTCAGTGAATTGAATGTAATGGAAAATTTCTTCTAGGAAGTTCCCCCTTTTTCTGGTAACAAATTAACCTTATATAGATTCCAGGTTTTAAATGGTTAGTTATTTGAAATGATTTAATAAACAGTTTGTCAATTATGTCTACAAGTACTTACACAGGGAAGAGATTACTGATAGTAGAGGGCAGAATAAATATGAGATCCAATGGTTGGATGCTCTACACTAGACAAATTCAGACTAGAAATAAAACACACTTTTTTAACACAGAGGATGTTTAACCTTTGGAACAACTTACTTAGGGGTGCAGTGAATTCTCCATCACTTTCAGTCAAGACTGGATATCTGTTTTTTTTCCCAATATACTATACTCAAACAGAAATGATGGGCTCGATGCTGAAATTACTGGGTGAGGTTTTTTGGCCTGTGTTATGCAAGATGTCAGACTAAATGATCATAAGGATCCCTTCTGCATTAAAATTTATTAATATATTTCAGCCTTGAACTGTTAGTTATAAGTGTTACAGGGCTACTCCATGAAAAAGGAATGTCTGTATATATGGAAATAGTTAATAGATAAGATGTCAGTAGTTTGCATTCAACAATATGCAGCTTTTTTCATGAGTTTTGTAAGATCAGTAAAATTGCTTCTTGTTATGCACTGAAAATAGATTCTATTGGTCTGAATATTTGCTATTTCACATTCACTATGTATGCTATATGATTGGTGAAATGTTATTGTTTCTCATCTCTGATTCAATAACTGCCAAACACGCAAGATGGCCACCAAACACTACTAACACAATATTCATGTTAACATGTATTCACACAAGTTTTCAGACCTTTCATTTGGAGGCATGTTCAGAAGGTCTTCCAAACTGAAGTTCCCTCACGCATCTGTTTGTAGAAAGTGAATGAAGAAGTTTTGTGAATAGTGTAAATGTGAATGTTTATGTCTGGTTTGGTTTTGTTTTTCTGGTACACTTTGCCCACTTCTCTCCATAGCAGTGCAGCACCACTTAATACTGCAAAACCACGTCAGCAATTGTTAGAGGTGTTTGCTTCTCTGACCCAGAGGCCAGCTCACTAACAACTATGTCCCCTGACACTCATAACTCAAAATGGAAAGAAAAGCGATACTATTAGCACATATATATAGAAAAGGAAGCCATGTTAGTCTTTTTTTTATAGATGGAATAAGGTAGACATGTGGGGGTGTGTGAATTATTACAAATTTCCGCTTAAGTCCTTGTTGCAACTGGTGAAGCTAGCAATTAGATTAGTAACACATCATATGAACTGCTGTGCTTAAAATAAGCTTTGATGGAAATGCTATAAAATTGGTATTGCTCTTTTATGCAACTCAGCTAGTGGAGAAGGGCTATAGTTCTTTAACAATTAAAAAAAAAGAACATTATAGGTTTGACAGCAGTTACTGTACTGTCTCCCCACTCTATAGAACCATGGTGTTCAAGTTTGAGCACACAAAATATTTTTTTTCTCTTTTATGTTCATGATTTTAATAACATTCTGATGGATTCTTTATCCATGACATTTGACTTTAGAGATTCCCAAATTTTGCAATATGTAACATGCATTTGGAGAGCTGCACACAAGAAAACACTTGTTGTTCATTTAAATTCTCTGGCTATAGACTGAATCAGGTATTCAAAGAACTTGCACTATTATCAGAATAGTAAATGGAGAGAGTATATATTCTATGCAAAAATGTGCTGGTTAAATGACAAACTGGTTAATGTGAGCTTCCAAATGAAGTTTGAGGACCTAAGGGGCATACTGAGATCCTACTGAAAACAAAGATAAAACTCTCAGAAACTTCAGTGAAAGCAGAAGTGGGACTTAGCCTGCCCCAATGTGTACTAATAGTGGCAACTAATGCTGATGGGAAGCTGCAGCTGTGTATCATGGGAAGAACAGATCATTTTAATTTCTCTCTATCTATATTGTGTACACAAATGTGAATAAAAGGCTGGCAGTATTGTAATGTTTGTGGATTTAAGATTGAGTCCCTGCATGTATACTCTACCACCTATCAAAGTCTTGTATTGCATTCTGGGATGAAAAGAGAAGTTTTCCAGCTTACAGGTTGTATATAGTTAGAAGCAAATGGTTAAGGGGCCATTCTCTTTGTGCTGGGCTTCAAGCAAATGTATGGGAGTCTACTCCTTATAAAAAATATCCTTCATTAGACAAGCTCCCCTTACACGGGCATAAGATTATTTACGATTCCTATAGAAAACTCTGTTAAAGGATTGTTTGTCTCTTGTTGTGAGTGAAGATTTGGTTAAACCTCTGTAATACTTTTTCAGGTGCTGATGTGTCCTTTGATTTCAACCACAGATGATGACAGACCTATGTAGTTGCTGAATCAACTTGGCAGCTTTTCTCCCACACTGGCTGAGCTAGCCTTAGGCGCACCAGCACAGAGTATATAAATATTGGTTTTCTGATTTTCATTTATTTTATTTTCTGACCAAAGAGTAATTGTTTCTTCAACATATTAACATTTCAATGGTTTAGGCAATATCATATATTAAGTGAGATGAAATTAGCATGGCGAGTTTTCAAAGCATTTTGCTCATTTGTATTACAGTAGCATCCGAGATCACTATTCGAGGATCAGGGTCCTCTTGCTCTAGCTATCATGTGGTAAAAAGACTGTCTCTTCCCTGAAGAGCTCACAGTCTAAGTCATGATGAGATGCAGAGGAAGGTCAAGTTAACAGTAAAACAAGAAACTCAGTATACAATAAGGAGGAAGTCTCAGCTCACAAGCTGCTCAATCTTTGTAAGCTGGTGGTGCTTTGTAGTCCTTATGACAGAGGTGAGTCCCAAAGGAGAAGAATGTACTGGCTTTGTAGATATTTGAAGAGCTTTTCTTATTCATAATGGGTGGTTTTGGCTTCTTCCATCTTTACTAATGTGTCTTTTTTTTCTAACATGCCCTGAAATACAGGAGGTACAGTATCTTTCATTGTCTATGGTATTCATTCTTAGTTCTTCACTATCTTCATCGTATGTAACATATAACTATTAGATCAGAGTGAATTACAGGTAGTGAATACTTTACTAAGGAGATTGCAGATTCTTCGAATATATTTATTGCTTGAATTTCCTATTAGAATGTTTTATTCTATGGAATATTCAGTTTGCAAGTTTTTATTACTTGTATCAGAGTAACTGTAACAATATTCCTGCTCCATAGTCCCTCGAGGGCACCCATTTATAGTTCTCAGATGTCACCTCTCTTGGGTGGAGATCTGCGTGTCTCTTTCTCCTGACTGGAGGGCTTTAAGGCTACACAACTTCCTGTCTTATGCTGCAATATCCCCTGCAATCCAGCCAGTTTAGATTTTGAGATTTAAATACAGTAAATGCTGATTTTTTCCCCTTTTATGTGAGAAAGAAAATAAGTTAAATGTGACTACAACAATTTGCAGCAATATGGAATGAATTGAAAAAGATTAAAAAATAATCCCATTTACTAATGAATACAGGAATTTAAGGATGGGAGGAATGGCTAAATTGAATGAATTGCTTTCATGGGCTATAAATATACAGCACATGGAAATATGAGAGTTGCCTTACCAAGCGTGTAGGGGGGGACACAGTCGGTGCTAATGAGGCCAATTCAATTAGGGTGGATGTGGCCTGTTTCCAACAGTTGATAAGAAGGGGAGAATATCAACTTGTCAACTGTTGGAAATGGGCCACATCCATCCTAATTGAATTGGCCTCATTAGCACCGACTGCCTCCCCCCCACACGCTTGGTAAGGCAATTCTCATATTTCCATGTGCTGTATATTTATATCTGCCTACTGTATTTTCCATTCCATGCATCTGATGAAGTGGGTTTTAGCCCATGAAAGCTTATGCCCAAATAAATTTGTTAGTCTCTAAGGTGCCACAAGGACTCCTCACTGTTTTGCTGATACAGAGTAACACAGCTACCTCTCTGAAATCCGCACAGATGGTCATTCGCCTTCAGAAGGTCCCCTGACAAATTCAAATTCTGAGGACCAAATCCCTGACCATATAAGGTGAGGAAAATCTATCTTCTCCCAAGTTTTTCTCTTTTTGGAGTTTTTTCTTCATATCAGTTATTCAGATATTCATGGGCTGTTTTCAATGTCTTTATTTTTAATGAGGTTGTAGGTTTTTTTGTATTTCAAAATGTAAGGAAACTTAGCAGGAGGTAATATAATGGACAATGTCATTTACTTTTCACACAACCACAATATATATGTGTTTGGTCAATCGCAGCAGTCTATGTACATTTCAGATTCAAAATAGCTGAAAGCATTAAGTATATACCAAAAAGCTACAATGGCCAAAAGCCAGTGCATTACAAGAATGGGCATATTAAAGATCTACAGCATTATTTAATGGTAAGAGAGGAAAATATCACTTTAGTTTAACAGACGTGAAATGAGGCTTTCAATGGCTTGTAGATATCTGCCTGCAGTGTATTGTATGGCACATAAAGGGCCTTTGCCTTTGCTTAAAAAAAAAAAATCCCACTTGATGATGATTTATAATATGAAGCTGTAATAAATTAGTTGTACTGAAATTATATAAAAATCATACCACACCTCATGTTGCACTCTATGCAAATGATAGGTTCCATTTTAAATCTTTCTCAGAAGTTCAAAATTATTTCAGCTCTCATTTGAAGAATACATGAATGTGCTAGCTGACACATAGACTTAACCAGAATTAGCTTCAGTGGACAGTATTTATTCATTTTTGAAAGTTTCAGATATTTCAGAAAACACTGTGTGTTTCAAAAGAGAGATGGATGAATGCAGCAGCACAGCATTCACAATTAGTGAAATTCACTACTTGCAGAAGACCTGCACAGTAACCTGTTTTGGTGCATACAGCTTTTCTGTGTCCTCTATTCTGGGGTGAATTTGAAATAAACAGTGTTCTAAATAACTCCCACACTCACTTTACTGGCATTTGCAGCCTCTTTCCGATCTGTTTATCATAGATATATAAATTATTGAATACATTGTTTGTAAACAGTTTGCCTAGTTCTACTGCTAAACACGGTGTTACTACCCCTCTAACTGTTTGCACTGGATGCTGAGTATGGTATGTTTTTGGGGTTCTGAGATAGCGCTTGAACTTATGGGGTTCCTCAGCAGCTAGTCTTGAACACACTATACTGACTGCAGACTTTCTGCCCACTTAGTATGTGAAGACTGCAAACTTCAAGGAATGATAACAATTTAGTTTGCATCAAAGGGGAAATAACTAAAAGCTATGGGATGGAATGTTGCTAAATAAGAGATTGTAGAACACTGCCACATTGAAAATAGTGGAAGCTCCATTTTGGGGGTTGTTTAAAACCAGATGAGACAAAATACCAAAAAATATACTTAAGGAATCAATACTGCCTTTGACAATGTAATGATAATTACAGTGACTGAATTGGTCTTTTCTGTCTCTAACTTCTGTTGTTCAGTATTTTTGGTATATCTAATTTGGATCATATAAACTGATCGTATAAAAGGTATATAAATATAAATATACCTTTGCCTGAATAGCATAGTAAATTAGGCTGATATTAAAATGTCCATCTTCAGTTAAAAGAATGTTTTAGGACTTTACATTTTTGAATTTAAGATTTAGAAAATGAAATGTTGATAAGTAAAGTGTGATGTCTGTAATTATATGGAAATTTTTATACTTGTTCTGTGTGAAAGATTAATGTAACTTTTAGACAAGGATTATTTTTCTTGAGCCCTTAATGAGCTTCCATTTTATTCCCTAAATTAGTTCTCAAAGGTCAAAATGCAATCAATTATCCAGTAATTTAGATACCTTAATTGGCATGGTTGTGCTTGAAAAACAAAGTGAGCTACCATTTCATTCTATTACACAAATCTGAAAGAAGGATAGAAGACTAGGATGATCTTTAGAAGGACATCATGGATTGATCTGCAAAATTAGAATACATATAGATAATTGTTTTGGTGGCTGTTTTTCGTACCATTTGATGAACTTTTCAGAGTTCTCATTTTATTTCCAAAAGACATCAAAAAGTCTGCAATATTAAAAGTCAAATCTTTGAAACAATCTTTTGAAATACCTTCAGAGCAAGTGCTGGGAATTGTGAAGCAGAGTAGCAATGTGGAGATTAGAAAAGGAAGTACAAAAGGATCACAGATTCGATTGGACACCTCCTTGCGCACTCTCCACGATACTGCTGTAAAGGGAACCCAAGCCTCTGAGTCCCTGGATCTCTGGGGTGTTTTAAGCCACCAGAACCTGAACAGAGTTCAGCCACTGCCCCAGACTTGGTGTCCCAAGGCACATGCTTGGGGCACAGACTTTCTGTCTTGCACTCTTTTTTGAGAAGTGTTACCGATTGTCCAGTTGCCTTGCCCCTATGGACATACTGCTGACCCTTCAGGTTTCACTGTATTTAAAAACACCCTGTCCCACAACTCCATCTTAAAGGTGTGAGCTTCTGGTTAATAGCTGAACTATTTCCAGAGGCAGAAGCATTTAACACATGACACGCTTTACCCATGGTCCAACAATTGTTCTTTTACATAATTATATAAATCACAAGAGAATACAGATCATTAGAACATAAAACACAATCTAAACCCAATGCCTCTCATTAGCTCATCCTCCCCTTGGACAGGGTCTCCTGCCTCATGCAGCTGCTACATACTAGGTTGTTTGGCTTTCATGGACCTCTCTTCCTCAGCTCCTGTGACCTTGCTCTCTCCTGCCCAGTGCTTCCTTTTCCTATCTGACTTTCTTGGGTTTATAGGCCTCCCTTTCCAACATTTGGCTACCTTTGTTCAGTCTGTTTGGATCAAGCCCTCCCAACAGGGCTGATCAACAGTGAAATAGTTAACCTCTTTGGAAATGAAAACTAAAGTTATTTTACTTAACATATACATGATTGTTTATAACAAGTGATAGATGATTTATTACTAACATTTTCATTGCTGTTAAAGTACAATAAAACAGGGCTGCCTTGAGAACCCTGGTCTTTAAATCTGTCAAGTAAATCAGAAAAAAAAACACCCTATATTTTATCCATCCTCTTCTTACACACTTGAAAAGAGATCCATTTCTATTGTATTTCATACAATCACATTCATATTGTGACACAAACTAACTTAAAACAAAACAAACAAAAAACCCCAATCTTTCTCTTCCTCTCTTCAGAGGAGTAAGATAAAACTGATTTCCAAGCATGCAGCTACTCTTTTCTTTAGCATGCTATTTTGACCAAGTACCATCATTAAAAGTTAAGTATCCTTCTCTTGTCACTAGTCTGAAACACCATGGGGGAGATACATAAAAAGAGGCTTTCATGATGAAATAGTTTAGATAGTAACACTTCATGATATCTTCATAATATCAACTACAATACATAAGTTGTAAGGACAGAATCCCAAATTGTCACACCCTTCCTTGATCAGAGAGCACCAATGCAATTCTTTTCAATAAGTGGTCATAACAAGAGAATGGGATTCAGGATTCTGAGTTCCATGTCCTGTTCTGTCACATAGTTATGTGTCAAATTTGTATTATGCAGCATTGTTGTAGCCATGTTGGTCCATGTGGATCATATCTTTAGTGGGACCAACTTTTGTTGGTGAAAGGGGCAAGCTTTCAAGCTTACAGAGAGCTCTTCTTCAGCTCAAATATATTACCTTTCTCATCTTCTCTTTAAATTTGTATTATGATTTTTTATTTTTATGATATTTTATCTGATTGTGACTAAAGTAAGTTGTTAGTGTCCATATCTTCCAAAGAACATAGAACAATATGAAAAATGGCAAAGAAAATGATTACATTCCATGTCATAACATCAGCCTACTCTCTAGACTTGATTTTGAAAAAGTCTATTGTCTTGCTTTTATGAAAGACAGAATTTGCAAACAGTTGCAAGAGGATGATTTACACAGGTATATATAACAATAGTAAATACTATTTGTAGCAACTATTGGCAGATATTGCTCTTTTTATAATCACCATGTCTTTGATGTTTCCTAATAGTCTTCTGTATTATCACCTTTTTTACATTTTGTGTACTGAAAACACTATCTTATACAAGGAATTTGGAGACATTGGAGCATGCCCCTTGTTTAGGAACCTTGTCTTTCTTCATTTTAAATCCATTATAAAACTCCCACTGACTTCAACAGGAGAAGGTCCTAGATGTGTATCTTAATAGCACACACCAGGATACTACTTGTGATGTGGTTCCCGTAGAGGTAAATTCATCCCATTCTAGCCCTGGAGTGCTGCAATTACTGAGCTACTCTTTTGGAGCTTGTGTCTTTTATGACTCATTCTCCCCACCACTCACCCCATTATTTTTGTTTCTTGTCCTAGTCCCAGGCAAACTGCAAATATTGCATGGTTGTCCCCTCTAGTTGACATTTCTGCCTTATTATCTGCAAAGTGTTTCATTTTGAGGTACGAAAATCTTGTTTCTTTCATTAATGCTCAGAAGGCATCCATTCATTTAACATCTGTGATTGTCCACATGTTTAGGAGAGAGGCATGTTTCTGAAATTCTGAGGCATCTGGAAAAAACAGTTTGCTCACTGCTGACTTATTCCATTTATTTAATGTGTGCTTTCTCCTATTACAAATATAAGCAGAAAAAAGCAGCTGATCAAGTTAGCTGGGCCAATACTTCCATTAATCTTCTCATAGCACAAGATGACTTTTATTCTGTACTTCACAAACTTAATAGACCATGTTGATTCAGTATTATCATGGTAAAGGCTAATCACAACAAGCCTCTTCTCGAAGCATTATATGAATGTTTATCTGCACATTCCAATGGATGAGTTCCAAAGCACACTCAATAGAATATTTCTGCCACAAAATAAATGAAATTCTTATGACATCACAAGGGATTTTCTGTTTATGAATCTCATGCCTTTTCTTTCATAAAACTGTTAGTGATGCAGGGAATGATAATAGGGTATCTTGGAGATCTACGCAAATTGATGCTTGAACTTTCTTCTAGTTGATAACTAATGGCAAAGGCATCTTCCCAAAGGAACGATCTACAGCACAAGTAGATATTATTTCAAAAAGTCTATCTCTCTGTCTATCTATCTAATCATGATTTCTAAAGTGATTTATTGCTAACATTTTTATTGTTAAAGTACAATAAAACAGTTGAGAACTCTTGTTTCTAAACCTGTCAAATAAAACAGAAAAAATACTATATTTTTCCATCCTCTCCTTATGCGCTTGGAAAAGGATCTATTTTTATTGTATTCAGTATAATGACATTCATGTTGAGTGATAAACTGCTAAAACGCTAAAAAAGAATAGAAATTCAAAATTACGGGATAAGGTTTACATTTAGCTTGCTTCTGATTTTTCCCATTATAGTCATTATGTTTGGTCCAGTGAGTAAATTACTATGTCATGTGAAATGTAATTTCTTAGGGTCTCATGTGTTTTCTCCCTGAGCCTGATTCAATTAGAATCTTTTTTATTGACTCAAATGGACTTTGGATCAGGGTTGTTTTTTCATTTGTTGGCAAAAAGAGACACCAGAACATCTTGGATATAAGGAGTTAGCATTCTTTTAAATATTATTTGTCTTAATTTTTTTATGTTGAGTTTTGGAAGAGATTTTATTTTTAAGAAAGAAAACCTGTTCAAGAAAATAAGTTGACATGTGATGGAACGTTCAGTAAATACCTATGAAAAATAGATCATTTCAAAGTTCCAGAAAGAAAATCCAGGGACCAATAGAATCCACAAAACAAAGCAAGATGTATTTTGAATAAAAAAGGCTTTAATCCAGGAGGTTTGCATTAATTTTTCTTCTGGGAATTCACTTTTAAGTTTTAGAAAAAAATGGGTTTGAATCAAAAATTAAATCCAGGAATTTAAAACTGAGCATTTGAAGACTAACATTCTATTTTCTGCAAATCTTAAATTTTATCCTCAGGAAAGCTGAACGGGGGTTGGACCATTAAATTAAAAATTTAATACCCTTAATATTTTGTCTCCAGTAAGGAGTTCAGCTGTTTGGAGAGGTATAAACGAAGTACTTATGTACATATGAAAAGACGAGCATGGGATTATAAATACAATCCATATGTAAAAGTAACACATCATTTATTCATTTCATTAATATCTTAGCCTTTCCATTTTTGTTTGATTTCAGAATTTCACAAATGATTAAGATTTGGGCTAAATTTGTAGCATAGATTTAGGTTGTGTGTTTAAAACCGTCCTTTGGTGAGGGGTTGTAGAAACACACTGAGCCTGTACAAGCTCGTGGAGATGACATGCCCCCACAAGTTCTGGGGGATTGCAGTGCCTCAAAGGACCTAGCTACATCTTTAATAGGGTGTGCCAATAGCTCCCCTGTGCATGGGCCAAGCTCTGCTAACTGGTACATTGGCTTGCTTTTATTTCTTCTGAGAGTCTGTAGCCATTAAAGAGGGTAGCCTGGACCTGCCATTGACTCCATGAAAACAAAAGGAATGGGGTTATATTTGGTCACTATGAGAATAGCCACAGGAATAGGGGAGGAGGGGAAAGCTCCCTGAGCCCCACCTCTTGGAGACCTCTGTACTCCATAAAAGCAAACAGAGCTGCAAAGCAGACCATGTTGAGTAATATGACTGGCTTCCCATTTCAAATACTTATACAGTATAGCTAATATTTCTGTGTGTGGTATCAGAGTTTTATATCTGTGTGTAATGACCACTTTGCCACTATAGTTGTTTTTCTCTGTATGAATGTATTGCTGGTGAAGGGTATAGTAATATGCTACCAGCCATGGGAATCTTTTCACACTGTAGGCACAATACGGGTAAATTTAGTTGAGGAATAATGACTTTTGGATGTGCCCCAAAGCACTGAATAGAAGTGGGATCCCCATCCTACAGACACACACCATGCCATGTACAGCGATTCACATACACACCCATTGAACCAAGGCGGGATTGAACATACATAGTATGAATAGTATGAATCTATTGGCCTAATCAATGGCTTCTGTCCCCACTGTCAGCTCCAGACTTTATTCATACCTGTGGGAAGGATCTGACAGTTGAGAGTAGAGATATAGGAGGCACTGACCCTGCACTAGGCACTCAGTGGTAGGCCTTAGCAAAGGGAGGCAAACATGGCTAAGAGGCCTTGATCTCTGAGAGCATCCGTGGTGCTGCAGATGATGATGAGCATGCAGGGTTAGAGAACGTAAGCTGGAGTACCCTACCAATGAGCGAAATAACTTTCCTCACATACCCTTCCAACAACCTTGACCTGACATGACCTCTTCTTGAAGAAAGAAGAACTCTGCCCCTATGCCCTTCAATCCTTGATTTCCTTGCTGAGATTGCTCTCTAAGGCCCCAGTTCAGCAATGCTCGGCACAGCATTCTGTATGGGCCAGCATGCCTCATCAGGGCCAGTTGTGGAAGAGGCTTCTGTGAGGTGGACCTTTATCCCCAGGGGACTGAACTGAGTTTCCAAATTTGGAGCCCAGACTTGCAGTCCTTCTTCAGACCAAACTTCCACTGAATGCAGAAGTCTATGGTCATTTTGCCTGAGTAAGGATAAGACCAGTATGACATTCATTTTAACATTAGTATATATTTTAAAAAAAATCAGAACACTGAAGCAAAGTTGTCAATTAACTTTGTATTTTCTATTAGGGTTTTTTAAATTGTTATTGTTTTTTTGAATATAGCTCACCAAAGCATTCATGTGAGTTACCCATGTGCATCAAGAAGAAAAAAAAAATCCTTTTTGAATGCCGGGTGATGGCTGGTGTGGAATTTTTGAAGCTGCTGTAAGTTCTAACCCCCTGAAAACATGGGTGTATAATTAAATTCTTGACATAAACTTAACTATATTGTGGTAAAATGCAAAAATATTCTATTAAATAGCCATGATATTTAAGATATGAAGCTCCAGAAATATATAAATAACGAGACTGCATCTAATGCAATCACTTAAAAGTCTGAATGGAACAAATGCATAAAATAAATTCTCTAGCTTTTTTTCCTTCCAAATGCCAGATAAATTCTTTACTTTCCTAGTCTAAATGAAGACAAACAAAACCTCTTTCACGTCTAGAATAACTGCTACCTTCAATCTTTTGTATGTGTTGTAGCATAACTGTTCAATATTAAGGCAGGCACTTAAAGCATTTAGGATTGACTGAAAATGTTCAGGAAGGATAAAAGCTTAGTGAACTAATTCAGGAAAAATCATATTTATCTGAGCCAATTTCTGTAGCTTGACATTTTGTGATTTACTTCTAAGCTGCTAAAAGAGCTTAAGAAACCTTTTCCTCCTGGTTTGTCTGATTTTTTTTTCTTATGCTGCCTAATCCTGAAATTTGTGCAATTAATATTGACACAAACATCACATATATTGACTATGACAAACCTAAAGATGTGCGAGATTAGAAATGGTTATGTACTCCACGGAAGCGGGGTGATGCATGATAACATTAGCACACCAGCCCAGAGAATTGAAAGCCGCTGTATGATGTTCTGAAAAATAGAGCTGATAACATACGGTGGTTTTGAAGGGAGGGATCTGAGGGCTTCTAACATTTCTAGCTTTAAAAATGTTCCAAACCAACTATCCACAAAAATAAAATTCTCGGAGTCTTTTTATCATTCAAAGTTCAGGGCAAAAAGAAAATGAAAATTATAAATATTGAAGGTACTTGGATTGTGATGGTACTTGAATTGTGACTAAATCCTTTAGGAAATCTCTTTGGGGGGGGGGAGAAGAAGAGTTGGATTTAAGGGGAAAAATATATTAAGTTATTTTTATATATATATAAAAAATTTCCCCTCTAATATATAGTATTAAACACATAACCACAATTGTCAGTTCACTATGTGTGTGTAGGTGTCAGCCTGGAAACCTAAACCAAAGTCAAGGGGCATAAGTTCTATGTTCTAAAACAGGCATGCAATGATCTGGCAATGGGTCCAAAACGCACACGTGTGCACACACCCTGGTGTGGATTAATCCAGCTCTTGACATAATTGATTGTACAGGGGACGTAAAGTTAGGAGGTGGGGAAATATGTGATTACTAGAAAAATATGCACACTTTAAGAGTTATTTGACGACCTGTTTTGGAGGCATCTCTCCTTGGAGAAGAATTTGATACGGAAACATATCTTAACTGAAGTGAGACTGAATATTTTTTTTCTGTTTTAAGGTTGTCAGTATATAAATTGAAGATGGAAAAGACATAATACACGATCAAATAGAGCGGATAGTGTCATGGGAAAGGTACAGAACTGCTTAGAGTCATGGAATTTTCATCCTCTGTGGTTCTGCCATAGTCCAGTTGAATGACATTTGCAAGTCACAATCAGCCACGTGCTGAGTTTGGTGCCTCATTTTTATTTTTTGTTTGTTTCACAACTTGAGACACCTTTGGGGGCATCCAGAGACATAAGCAACCAAATTCAGAGACAACTTTTGAAAATATTGGTTGCAACTCCCCTGTTCCTCACTTGGTCTCTTTGTGAATGGAGATAAGATTTAAATAACTCACAAAGGCTATTGTGAGTCCAAGTTCACTACTATCGGAGAGTGGAGCTGGTCAGGAAATGTTTTTCCCATCTCCCCCAAGGAAAATGTTCTATTAAAAAAGAAGAAAAAATCAATTTCATGTGAATGTGTAACATCCATAAGTGTTGTATCAATCATCTTTTCCTAGTGATTTTTCAGTTTTAATGGAAGGAAGATGGCTGTCATCAATTGCTGACTGGTGTTCAGTTATCTTCTTTCCAATCAAAACTATGACAACAATCTGAAAAAAGTGCAGAATATGTTTGTGTGTTAATTATGTTTTTATGATGTTATCTTTGAGTGTTTCCTTGAAGGTGCTGCATATATGCAGCCAGTGTCATAGTACTGACACACATTTTAAAAAAATAACCAAAGTGCTAATTTTTAGTGTGTTAGACCAACATCTGTAACACAGTCCCCAATATAGTTTAGTCCCACAGGACTGCTACAAACTATGCCAGGTGGTTGTGCCTCTGTGGGCTGATACTACTATGTCTTGATTTTTCACAAACTCAAAACTGAACAAATTTCATTTGAAAAAAACCAATGAGTTTTCAGATATCATTCTGACTGTTTAAGTGTTCATTGTATTGAATGTATGTACTTGTCCTAGCAGCAAATGAGAGCCATAGAATATCCTTACTTTAAATAACAGTTATTAACGACAGAGGGTTTCGGTTAAGTTTGGAGGAGACAAAAAAGTTTAGTTTGTAACAAATCCAGTTTGAATTGTGTATAATAATCACTCCGTTTTCTGAAGGACTGCCAAGACAAAAGCATAAATTTCCCATGGCTCCTGAGCATGTGTTCTCCTTTTAGATAACAAAAAATAGAGAAATATGATTCTTCAATGGTTTCTATTCCCACGGGGATAAGAATGAGAAAGATGAGTGTTGGCTTTTTTTTTTTGTTTTTGTTTTTTTCTTACTTACACAAATATGTCCTCTATTCATTGTTAGCAATGTTATATGAACTTTGACATTAATATTCTGGGAGGTGTATGTATACGGGCCCACATTGTTTGTATGTGGAAGTTGCGCACTTATGAGAGGTCGCTGAGCATCACAGGACAAGATGATAACTTAAAAATTCCATGGTTTTAATGGCTGTGATGATAAAGTAATGTATTTCATAAAGTCCTTTCTAAATTAATTGTTCCTCACTGCCAGCCCCGGTCTGATACTCTCTTCGTTTATCTCTATGGTTTTGTGAATTTGTACTGCTTCATATTCAGGTCCATTTGCACTTCCTATTCCACTTATTGAATGCACATGCTACTGCTTCATCCAAACATTCTATTCATTCTCATTCCAAGAGCCCTTCCAGGGCTGACACAGAGAGAATGAGCTTATTAGCACCTTGCATTAACTTTCATGGAGCAATTTGTGTGACCCTATAAAACTTTTGCTGCTTCTTATTTTAAAATACAAATGTTTTATTAAAAAACTGCATGATTTGAAAAGTGACCGCATTAGTCTATAGACTAGAGAGTTTGAGTTTAGAATTACCTGCAAATGGAAACGTTTTGTAAAATGTTTGCATTTGGTGCATATGCATATTGACCAATTTTTTTCCACAGGTATTCTCAAGAATCCAGGCTAGTGGTTTAGCTCATATAATCAAAATACCCCAAAATACATGCCACTGAACATTATTCTGTTTACTGGGACAAGTTTCCTGGGGGAAAAATGTAACTAAATAAATAAAATCCAAAATTTCAGGAATCCTGTTGCAGGTGTTTTTTTGTAATTATCAGCACTTGAAATTTTAGCTAAAGCCTTACAAAGATTACATTAACATAAAATGTTGTGTTCTTTTGATTTAATATATTCTTTGGGATAATATATTCAGCAGTACTATAGGTAGGGATAATAAATTATTACCTGCCAGGTGATAAATAGTACTCTATGTTGATGAGAAATATTTTTAAAAAATGCAAATTACTCATTTGAAGTTGGCACTCAATCTGGTTAAAAAATATGCCTAAAATTCAGATTTGAAAATCCACTATTAAAGTAATGAGGCTTTTTTGAACTGTAGCAATTACTGATTCCAAATTAGTAGGTTCTCCTTTAAAATTTTCCTGTTACATTACATTTGTCACATAATGTTGTTCTAAATCGTTCTACATTGACATACAATCCTGATTGCTAAAACGAAGCAAGATGATGAGACTTGTGCTTTTACTTTGGAGTTTGTGATTCAAAAGAAACCCAAAGACTGTACAATGCAAATGAAACATTTTTACTGATTACACAGCTACCTTTTCTAAACTGTAATCCAGTCCCTCTCTTCAGAGAGTTTTTACCTCGCTTATTCCCCGTACATTCCTTGTAAATTATTCTAATTTGTTTTATAATTCTTTTGTACTCATTGGTATTTTAAATACAGTGGTGCCTGTTTCTGATATGACTCCACATTTGCCATTAAAAATGCATATAGCGTTAGTTAAATTTATATACATGTGGGATTACCAAGCTTCTCCAAGCTTGAAAGTTAGCTATTGCAACTCATCTGAATGGCAACCAGACTACCAATGTTGCAAGCTAATTCTGCTGCCCTTTTTAATGTTGAACTCCCATGAAAATCAGTGGGAGATTTAGAGGTGGAAGGGCTGCAGGGATGGGCCTTTGAAAAGGTTTTGGTTATGGCAGGTCTATTAACCCATAAAATATTTTCATTGGGTAAAGTAGTAGAAACCTCATCTCTTGGCATATTTAAAACTAGACTACACAAAACAATAGTAAATGCAGAATAAGGAACACTACTGATGTAGGACCAGATAAGCTAATAGGTCTTTATGTTCTTACAGAACAGCCCAGAAGGGAACAAAATAATGGGATTTGTTCATTCTCTGCTTCCCACTCCCACGCAAGTGTGTTGTGGTGGGTGTGTGATTGGATGGGAAGGGGGAGTAGGGCCATAAAGTTTGTGTGGGGTTCCTACTCCCAAATCCCATGAAGTGTGCCAGCTGGGGAGAGATGCCTTCTTTCTGCATAGCCCTGCAGATCCCACCCTGAGCCTTGTTGGATGTACTGATGCTGGCTTGCTGAACCTGCTGCACTCAGAGGCCACGTCCACACTACAGAGTAAAATCGAAATTAATAAAATTGATTTTATAAAACAGATTTTATAAAATCGATTTTACGCGTCCACACTAGGGCACATTACTTCGGTGGTGTGCGTCCATGGTCCCAGGCTACCATCGATTTCCGGAGTGGTGCACTCTGGGTAACTCAGTAAAAGAATGGGACCAATAACTTCGATTTCCATCCACACTAACCCTAAATCGATTTAGTAATATCGATTTTAGGGTTACGCCTTTCGTTTAGCTGGAGTACAGTAATCCATTTTAAGACCCCTTAAAATCGATTTTAAGTGCCTTGTAGTGTGGACGGGTACAGCGTTAAATCGATTTAACGCTGTTTAAATCGATTTAACGCTGTAATGTGGACCTGGCCAGAGTCTGTGGAGGGAAGCAATTTAGGGGGGGTTAATGTTGCCTCAGAGAACACTAACACTCCACTGCAGTTCTGAAGGAGAGATACTGTTTAACATAGCTCCTCCTGCACAATATTACTCTTGCCCAACCCTGAGTTCTACAGGTATTCTATAGACGGGGGCAGATGGCCTTGTAGATCATGTTAGAAAATATTTTGAGTAGAAAACTTTTCCTTCCTGCAGGATCTCCCCATGGTTTTCCCTACGGCTTTCCTTCTTTCCAGAGAGATAATACAAACCTATGGACTTTAAGATGGCGAGATCCACCACATTTCTATATTAAGATGAGGAATTTGCATTTCATTTGTTAATTTTCTGCACTGGAAAGAGATTTCTTATGCTCTGTATTGCAGGGGAAGTGTCATTTGGACTAGGAATAACATGAATAAAAAATGTGCTCCAGACAAAATATCAAATGACATAAGAACACGTATACCATATGCAGCACCTGGGAGAGACTTAGATGTAATGGTCTCTGATACCTTCAGCATATGAATGACATCCAGAACTATGTCACCTTCTAAATAATCAGAGGGGTAGCCATGTTAGTCTGGATCTCTAAAATTATGTGCACAAAGCACATCTCCTTGTTGAGAACAACACTTGCGTGCATTCACATGAAAAGAAGTTGGCTCAAGGTCAGCCCAGGTAAAAACAAGGTAGTAGAGGAGGAAACACTTAGAGAAATTCCCCCATTGAAAGTCTCTCTCCTTTAGTGGTCAAAGGGATGGGCAATCTCAGGGTCCCACTGAATTATTTGGTATTGCTTTTATTAGATTCCTAAATTGCATCAGTGGCCAGAAAAGACAGAGAGAGAAAAAAAATCCTTTATCTATCTCTGCCTAACTGCATAACCATTCCCTTTCTCTACCGATGTCACCAATAGCCATGACGTTCCATGTGTTGGTCATCTTCTGGCTAGACTATCACAGTGATGCAGACTATAGTGACCACCTAAAAAATAAATCTGGTACAACTTACATTAACCTGCTTCCTATATGTATAAGGTTGAGGAGAATGTATTACAGCAGTGCTCTCCACTACCACTTCCAGGTCTATTTCAAGATCCCAGTTCTTACATGTACTAGGGCCTAGTTAAATCAGAGGTTGTGTCTTTCATAGATTCTTCTATAACCAAGAAGGAATGTATCACTAATAAAACCCAATTTTAAATATATATGGTGATAAGAACATGGTGTCTTCTCCACAGAAGACCCATGACTATGGAATTCATTACTATATCAGTGTCTTCCGATTTTTAGAGTGCAATGAAATTTTCATCTATTTACAGTCTGAGAATCTTAAAAATTCATCTGTTGTGTTGGGGAATTCTTACCCATAAATGATTTCCTGAAAACCCTTTTTTCCTGCCAGACATCTGGGAATCTAAAGTTCCAAGAAACATGCAGGACTTTCCCAAATAACTGTAGTGAGTCTCCTGAGGGCACACTGTTAGGCTATATTAAAAGTCTGTTGAAGCCAGTGAATATTTTTCCACTGACTTGAATGGGAGTTGGATCGTATCCTCTTCAATAATACATTGGGATTTGTCAACTATAAAAAACACTTTAATTGAGGTTGGGGGTGGATGCAGGACTAGTCTTCCTTTCAGAGGAATGATATATTTCTTAATTTTTAGGGTGCCCAGATACCACAATGAGGGACTTCTTAGAAACCGTTTAGAACACTAATAATGAACTGAAGAAAATCAGTAATAAGATTGTGAATCATGAGGTCTAGGTTCTGTTCCTGGCTCTGTTCCAGACTTCCTGATTGCCCTTACACAGGAAAACTATATTTCTGGGTGCACAACTTGAAACCTTGTCAAGAGGCACTCAAAATTGCTGTCCTCTTTTTAAAATGGCATCTTTAATCTCTGTTAACTTTCATTTTCCCATCTGTAAAATGAGGACAATCATTCTTTGATACCTCACAGGGATGTTTTGAGGCTTATTTATCAATGTTTGTGAAGCTCTCTGATACAACGGTGATAAATAAATAGAGAAGTATAACAATTGTGTTCCAGTAAATGTTCCCCATGATTTAGGCCATATACCATAGTACCAGTATTGAAGGTGCACTCTCCCAGATTATTTTAAATGGTGCTTGTAAATTATTCTATTAATCTGTGAGCCTCCTCATATTATAATTTAGCTACAAATAGTGTGGGTGATAAAATTTTAAATAAGAACATTAACCATGACAAAGAAAGAAATGGAAAAGAAACAAAGACATTGCCCCATGTGTACTGTATAATGAGTTGCTGTCCTCATTTTTCACCTGAAACTAATCGTTACAATGCTGCAGTGAACAGAGCCTCATCTATACATATATATCATTTCTCCAAAGGATGCTCTAGAGAGGATGTAGATCAATATGAATTCATTTTTTCTGGTAATGGAAAATATTTGAACTGTTCAGTTATCTGATGCCAAAGAAGACTACAGGGGGTATCATGTTTGCATTTCTCCCGGTTGCCCTGACAATTTCAGGTGCATGTAAACCTCCAGCTTCACATACACTCTTGACAGGTGTGCTAAAGAGACCTGAATTATTTACACTGTTGAGAAGGTAAAATATGTGATTAGCAAGCGAGCAAAATTTCTCATTAAATACAACCCGCTCACACCAAAAAGCATTCTCCTGAATGTAGTGCATGTATCTGAAAACACCCACAACTCTGAAACAAGGAAACCACAAGCTAAATATGAGTCAACAGTGTGATACTGTTGCAAAAAAAGCAAACTTGATTCTGGGATGAATTAACAGGTGTGTTGAAAACAAGACACGAGAAGTCATTCTTCCGCTCTACTCTGTACTGGTTAGGCCTCAACTGGAGTATTGTGTCCAGTTCTGGACACCACATTTCAAGAAAGATGTGGAGAAATTGGAGAGGGTCCAGAGAAGAGCAACAAGAATGATTAAAGGTCTTGAGAACATGACCTATGAAAGAAGGCTGAAAGAATTGGGTTTATTTAGTTTGGAAAAGAGAAGACTGAGAGGGGACATGATAGCAGTTTTCAGGTATCTAAAAGGGTGTCATCAGGAGGAGGGAGAAAACTTGTTCAGCTTAGCCTCTAATGATAGAACAAGAAGCAATGGGCTTAAACTGCAGCAAGGGAGATTTAGGTTGGACATTAGGAAAAGGTTCCTAACTGTCAGGGTAGTTAAACACTGGAATAGATTGCCTAGGGAGGTTGTGGAATCTCCATCTCTGGAGATATTTAAGAGTAGGTTAGATAAATGTCTATCAGGGATGGTCTAGACAGTATTTGGTCCTACCATGAGGGCAGGGGACTGGACTCGGTGACCTCTCAAGGTCCTTCCAGTCCTAGAGTCTATGAATCTATGAATCTATGAAATAAAGCTAAAACATTAGGACATTTAAATGTTCTCTCTCCTTTTATTTCACATTATGAACATATGAGAAATGTTCTCATAATTACATAGGAATCAATGGTAAAATAATCCATATTATTTTATTTTAAACATTATCAAGTACCCAAGGTAGAGAACTTGCCAGCAGAATTATTAAAAATGGCTGATGACCACATTATTGATCTCCTGTGGAAAATTAGCAGTGATGTACGAATGACTAGAAATTGGCTAGACAACTGGATGAAAGGAATCTTTCTACCCTTACCAAAGAAAGGAGAAATAACAGAGTTTATTAGTCATATCATCTCCCTGATATCACATGTGGGCAAATTTTGGCCTACATAATCCAGGATTACATGAAGTGAATGAGAGAAGCAGAACTACCAACACAACAAGTAGGTTTCAGAGCAGGATGAGGTCCTTGTGATCAATTCAGTTATAACCATCCATCACGTCACTCAAAAATGCAGAGTATAATCACCCATTTCACTGGCTACTCCAAAACGTTTGATACCATCCAACATGACAATATTTGGAGGATGCTGTCAGACATGGGGATTCCAAAGTACCTCATTTAATTCATTGTAAATCTCTACCATCAACAGCAGACCCAGGTGCAAGCAGCAGCAAGTGACAGTGAGTGGTTTGCCACTGGACAGGGTGTGAGACAACTGTATTCTCTCCCCTAAGCCTTTTCAATATTCACACAGAATTTAGTCTGAGACAAACTCTGGAAGGCTTTTACAAAGTCTAAGGAGTTGAAATTTCCATAGATTGATGCCTCTTAACCTACCTCACATACATTGATGACAACACTTTTTGCTACAAACACTGATGCAGTGCAACAAATATTAGAGTCTGTAGAAAATATTAGTAAGAAATATGGACTATCCCTGACTGTGGGTTAAATTAAATGCATGCTTGTTGATACAGTTAACAAAAATATGATACAAGTAGTCGTCATGATTCATGGTCAAGCTGTAGAGACAGTAGTTTCTTTCACTTAGCTGGTTTTATACCTAGCCTAGCTGTTTCAAAGAAATCTGAAGAACACAAAGGAATGGTGGCAGGTCATCATAGTGGAGAAGGAGATGGATTAATGGAGTGTGGCAGATAATAGGACATCAGAAGCTCAGTGTTTCAACCTAATGATGGGCCAAGAAGGCTTCTAAAAATTCTATATCACATCAGCAATAATCAATATATGTAGATTACTTCTCTGGAATCAGATTGTTAATAAGAAATCATTGTAAGTGCCTTAATAAGTTTGGAAAAGGTTAAGTTCTAATCATATTGTATATTATTTGCTAACTCACAATATTATCTTATTAATTATAAATATCCAGAAATAGACACATTTACTGGAAGATATTTCTCTTTGTGAGGTACTTTCTAGACATTTAAAACCACCATAACAGGGAATGAAGCAATGATGCAATATTTATACAAATGGAAATGCCAAGAAAATCTACAGTTCATTAAAGTAGCACTAACATTTGCCACAACTACGAGCCACAAATATCAGCTGTGTTGCCATTAGAAGGCTTAGACAATTAGAGAATACTGAATGAGAAACAAAAACAGGATAGAATAGAATTAAGCACTTTTCTGTTCCCCGGATCATGTACATACTTTATGAAACAACACAGTAGTGGAACTCCAGAATAGACATATGAAACAGTAGTCTACAGAGTTGTGCACACTAATCTCATTAGAAATCAATGGGAATTAGGGTGGGGTGCCCAAGTCTCTTATGTCCCTTTGAAAATCCCAGAAAAGAATAACTCAGACATATGTCTATGCCTTTTACAAATGGCTATTACATATCCTATTGACATTCGTTCACACCATTTTGAACACACAGTCCTGGATGCAGGAATGTTTTAAAGGAAGAAAGAGAGTATTGGCCATAACACTTTTTTTGGTCTAAGCTTCTTGTGAGACATGAACAGCAGGAGTAGACAAACTCCTCAAAAGATTTTCATGACAAACAGCTTGTAGTAAAGTATAGATACAGGTCTGAGCCAAAAGACTGGGTTCAAATACCTTCAGTTTTGAACATGTTAATATCTAGACCCAAATTCTGATTTTAGTAATGAAATAGGGGGCTAGAATAACTATATGGCATATATTTAATGGGGGCAGAATTGTCTGCAAATAGGATTTTACGGGGCATATTTATGGTTTAAATTGTGATCATTTTACTCTGTTTGTATACATTTTATTCTTAACTAAAACTCAATATTCATGTACCTCCTTCAGCAAATCAGAAATAATTATATGTGATTTCCAAAAGTCTATTTTATACACCTGGACTCATCTTTTCTATAGCAGAGCTTAAAATATGAAGATATGTTTATGAAATGACGATTTATTGGATCTGAATCATTGAAGTTGAAAATTAGCTTGGACCTACCTCAATGGAATGTCATATGGTAGAGGGGGCTACTTATTAAATGTCGGAGTATTTCAGATTCAGTTTTAGCAACTTGAATATCAGTTTTAAATTATCTAAATGAAAGGTTGGTAACAATTTGAATAGTAACATTTCACTTCCCATGGGGAAAGGCCTATGGAAATGTATAGAGGTGAAACCAAAAGGGTTCTCTAGAAATTATTGTAAAAGCTTGAGGAATGTTTTACCCATAGTTGTTGGTTTTTGTTGTTGTTGTTGTGTTGTGGTTCTTTGTTTTGTTTTGTTTTGTTAATCATCCCAGAGAGTTCTGTAGAGGAATAAAATACTCTACTAGTTGCATGTTATGTTTGGTTCAAAAAGCCCATATTATTCTATGTTAAATTCTACAGGATTTTTCCATACATTGGGAAAACAAAAACAAATGTTGATTTTGAACAACAGATGTTTTATCAAAAAATGCTCAGTCTCAAAAATGGCTAAATTCTTGCTTCATTTACATGCATGCAACAAGCTAGAAAGGATGCTGGAACATTTAGGGCCTAATCCAAACCCCAGTAGAAAGAATTCCTTATTGCCTAATTATCAGTAATTCTGAGCATCCAGAATTCCCACTAAATTCTATTTAATGAGTGGGGAGGGGAAAGCGGGGGGCTAGTGGGACTTAGTAAGGTTGTTATAGAAATGACTCTAAAAACTTACGCAACTGAATAGAGAGTGAGCACCTTTCTATAATTGTGTTCCATATTACTCTGTACCAGGAATATCATTTTCCATTTAATTGTAAGTGATGTTTCTATAGAAAATTTAACACTTTCTTTTAAAATTGATGAGGCTTTTTCCATAAGGGTGAGTCCAAAATTTCCAAAACATCATTAAGGTTAACTGTAAAAAGTTCAACGGGGGGAAGAGTGGAGAGGAGGAAGCAGGACCCCTAAATTATACATCACTTCGAAGGAGATACAATTATTTGTGTGTCTTTATGGCTGTCAATTTGTCCAAGTGCCTAGTGATGTAAGGTGCACAGTTCCTCATTGATTTGAATGGGATAAATTACTTTTCTGGAGACATCCTATGTTATTTATTAGAAAATGTTATCCTTTGAAGAGTTTCAGATTTGTTTAGTATTTTTTCTCCCCTCCATTCGGAAGACTTGAATAGAGCATGATACGCCTGTTGTTAGATCACTCCTCACTATTGTAACTTGTGGATAAGTCTAAAGGAAATAGGGGTGACTATGGACTCCTCCCATAGTTCCAGAGCGGGAGGCTGAGGGAAAGAATTGCTCTCAACATAGCATCCAAGGCCCAGATGATCTGCCTACGTCTCCCAGGGATGTAGAACTTAGCATAAAGGACTTTTGCCTTTGCACTGTGATCACTGCACCCTGGGAGTGTGTCTTTTCAGGGAATCTTACAGCTGCAATTGCCATCGGGGTGGGGGTGGGGTGTGGATCCTTAAATCACCATATATTATCTTTCCCTAATTACTACAAGGCCAGGGGTGTGGAGGGACAGATATATACCCCATCCAACACAGTACCAGTCTGTCAACCCTTCTTAGCCCACCCAGTCCCTGCTCTTTCCCCATAACAGGTCCCTGGACACAAGGGTGAGTCTGCATGGCATCTGGGTGTCACACAACAAGGCACAGATGGTGCAACCTAGTGGTTGGAGCAGGAATCTGGCCTAGCAGTAGGAGCAGAATCAGAGGGCAGAACTGGAGGCAAGCTAAAAGAGCCAGGAGTTAGGAATCAGGGGTTTAGAGGAGGCAGGGATGACTAGGACTGGAGCAGAGCAGGCAAAGAGTGGAGCAAAGGCTGGAAAGGCAGCAAGTCTGGCACAGCTGCAGGCATGGACCACATTGAGGAGCCACAGTGCTGCTGTTGCTGCTACTCTTAAATAGGGATCTTTTGACCCTTCTGTCCAATCAGAGAGCACAGTCACTTAATGAGGGTATTGGGCCCAGTCAAGTTCACTGGGTTGCTAGGAAACTGCTGCCAGAGTCAATGAGTTCCTGACACTGAGGTTGGGAAATAGGACTGTACCACCCAGACAACTGTTTGAATGAGATAGAGAATTTACAAGTAGATGGTACTCTCGATGTGTAAATCTGAAGGGACATGACCTTTCCACCTAGAATTCTAACAGATAATTCAAAAAGAGATAACAAATATTCATTATTACATTCTACAGATGTTCTGAGTCATTCTAGAGAACCCTATTAAATTTCTATGGATCCATTAAATTCTATTCTATTCAACTTTTTCAATAAGTTTAAATATCTACATAGCTGAGTGAAAAGAGTCTGTCTGACACCATATCTGTGACATTGGTTTTATGGCTATCAAATGAATTCAGAGAAAGCTGATTGAAATTTATGGAAATGAATTAGAGGTAAAAGGATTTAATTGAAGGTTTATTGAAAGTAATTGAAATTAACAAAGGCTATTGATAGAGATGAGAAGTAATTAAATTAATGGAAATATATCGGATTTAATTGAGATTTAATTGGGAACTACTAAAATTGAATGAAATTCAATGGGGAAAATTGATAAGCTATCTGCTGATTTTGCAGAAGATTGATATTAATGATTTTCAATAGTAAAAAGAAGCCATTATCAAGGAGAATATACTAGGAGAATACCAAGTGCATACAAACATGTATTTTGTTGTCTACCTGGAGGAAATATCAGCTTTAAACTTCATATAATTTCTGAGAACAACATTAAGTACAATTTGAATTATCTGAATGAAGAATAATCCTGCTAAATATAGATTCAGAAGGCCAAGCAAAGGGGAGAAGAAATGCTCCATACTCCTTCAACTTTTGTTATAATTGAGCACTGAAAGAAACAAGGTATAGATAGGAATAGGACTATAAGAATACTAATAATGCTCAGGATCATCTTTTGAACAAAATAGTCTATCACAATTATGGTATGACATTTTCTGGTTGCATTACTTGCAAGGGCCATACATTCTTATTTCAAAATGACTCCAATTTTAGATGGCAAAGCAGAACATAAAGCTCTAGTTGTTAGATCATAAATATATAACTCCTGACACATGCCGAGTCTTTTGTGTTTAAGTTTTGGCTAGTTGATCACTGAGGTTCTGGAAGTGCAGTGGGAGCTTCAAGCTGCAACATGGGGATTGAACCTATGTCCTGATGATAGCCTTGTGATGGCCAGTAAAGAGGCACCATGTACATTGCTAGTTTGGGAATGCTAACATGTCCCTGTGTGCAGGAAAGTGCCACCAGTTCTTAAAGGGTTTGTGAGGTCTCTGTTCAAGAAGATACTCTTGACATGCATTATGTCACTAGTTACAATCCCATGTCTAAGATCTTCCTATTTTCGGGGGCAAGCTGCTTCAAAAGGTTGTGACAGGTTAACTATGGAAGCATTTGTGGAACCCTCCCTGAGTTAAGAAGGGTACAGTAACAGAAACTGCATTGGTTGATGAACCCCTCTTGCGAACAGAAGAAGTGTCATGAAAATTATTTTAGATTTCTGTGGTTTTGGTAGCATGATGTGTTATGGAATCCTTTGGCAGTAACTAATGGTGGGGAGTGGTTGGAGTTGCTTTTTGTGTGAGAGATATGAGGTGGATTTGTACAATTGCTCATCTCACCTATGAGCTTTGACATATGGAGTACTGCAGACTTCAATTTTGTTGCCCCTACTGTTTATACTTGTGTAACATATTAATTCAATGGGACAGGTGTCCTCAGGAGGTTGATGATACCCAATATTACACCCCCATTGTGGCTAGTCACTCACACTTAACCAGGTAAATCTCCCAGATCTGCTAATTTTCCCATGTATTCATTTAATTCCTAAAATGCCTGCCTCAAGGGGTGGTAGTCTTGGGAATGATGTAGTATCAGCAACATATCAGTGATTCTGAAACAATAAAGTCATCCTCTGTGTATCTATTGGGTGTCTGGGAAGTGGGCGGGCTTCAAGGATCCTCCCCCAGCCTAAGGGGAGGAACCACAGGGCCACAGAACCCACTGATTTCGGGGGACAACTAATAAAAGAACAGGGACAGGAGTGAGATCAAAGGGTCAGAAGGAGGGAACCTGATGGGGACACCGAGCAGAGAACCCCGGACAGCGCACACTGCTCCTCGAAGGCGTCAAGGGAGCCAGTGGACACCACCCAGAGGAATTCCACCTGGATGCGTGATCGGACCATGGAGCGGAAGCAAGCCCCACAGTCACTGGAGTCTCCATCGGCCAACCTCCCCTCCCTGGTCGCGTGGATGGCCTTTTTTGCCAGGGCGAGGAGGAGGATGACCAGGAGGTCTCGGGACTTCGTGGGGCCACGGATAGGGAGTGCGTACAGAAGGAGGTGAGGGGAAAAGTGCAACCAGAAACGTAAGAAGATGGCAATGAGGAGCCGGTGTAGGGGCTGCAACCTGGCGCACTCTAAGTAAACGTGCGCCAGGGTATCCCTCACGCCGCAGAAGGGGCAGGTGTCCGGGACAGGGGTAAACCATGCCAAGTACACGCCTGTGCTCACGGCCTCATGAAGGAGCCGCCAACTGATGTCCCTGGCGGGCCTCGGGACCAGGGTAGAGTAGAGGCTGGCCCACCGGGGCTCCTCACCCTCCAGAGGTGGCAGGAGGTCCCGCCACTTCATATCGGGGCGGGACACGAGGGTGAGGAAGTGAAGGGTGTGGAGCACGAGCGTGTAGAGCTGTTTCCTTGGTGCGGTTTGGAAACGGACCGGCTGCAGGTCGTGCAGCCGGCTTGCGGAGAAGGGGCAGGGGGGCTGGTCAGGCCTACGGGGCAGAGGCCTGATGAAAAGGTCCGGAGGGCTTGGGGTGGGGGGTGGGCGGGGCGTGCCCTCCCGCAGGACCCGGTCGAGGTAGGCCCGAGCAGCGGGCGGCAAAGCAGCCTCCACCTCCTGGAGTACACGCTGGGGAGTGCAAGGTCTGGAGAGTCCCATGTGGTGAGCGAGCGTCAGGGGATCCAGCCAGCCTCCCCGGTCGTAGTCCAGGAGGTCTCCGACTCTGGTGGCTCCCGCCAGGGCCAACCTCTGGCGCACCGTGGGGGACTCTGCCACCTGCACACGAAGCTGGGGATTGTGTAGCAGGGGCTCCGTGAGGAGGTTGGCCCCCTCGGTGGCCGCCACGGACCTGGTCACAGAGAACAGCTTCCAGGTCCGGAGGAGGTCCTGGTAGAAGACCGGTAGCCCGAAGAGGTCTCGCAGAAGACCCCTCGGTTCAAGATAAAGGAGCTGCCGGTCGTATTGGAGCCCTCGGAAGCGGTGCAGGAAGGTGTGCACCAGGGCTCTCCACGCCGGACTACCCGCACCATAAGGGAGCCTCTGCAGTGCCTGGAGGTGGAAGACGTGGACCTGAGTGTGCAGGCACTTCAGGCCCTGCCCTCCCTCCTCCAGGGGCAGGTGGAGTACCCCTGCAGGGACCCAGTGCAGTCCTGGCCAAAAGAACTCCAGAACAACCTTCCAGAGGTCGGCCAGGAGACCCGGGGCCGGGACTAGGGTTTGAGCAGGTACCAGAGCATGGACAGGACCAGTTGGTTGAGCACCAGTGCCCTCCCTCGAAGGGAAAGGCACCAGAGGAGTCCTGTCCATTTCCGGAGCCGCTCCGCCACCATGCCCTGCAAACCTTGCCAGTTCTCCGGCGGAGACGGATGCATGGCAGAAAGGTAGATGCCGAGATAGAGCAGCGGACCCGCGCTCCACCGGATGGCCTGAAGCGCTTGTGGGAGGGAGCCTGACTGCCACCCGTCCCCACCACCAGGCCAGAGCTCTTGACCCAGTTGACCCGGGCAGAGGAGGCCGCCGAGTACACCGCCTGGCAAGCCTCCCCCCGGGCCAAGTCGCCCGGGTCCTGGACTACGAGGAGCACATCGTCGGCGTACGCCAACAGGACCAGCCACAGCTCTGGCTCCCGAAGCACCAACCCCGTCAACCTCCTGCGGAGGAGACAGAGGAAGGGCTCGATGGCCAGAGCTTACAGCTGGCCCGAGAGGGGGCACCCCTGCCGCACTCCCCGCCCGAAGCTGACCGGCTCGGTCAGGGTCCAGTTGAGCCTGACCAGACACTCTGCGGAAGCGTACAGCACCTGGAGAAAACCCACAATCTGGGACCCAAAGCCTAACGCTCGCAGAGTGCCCAGGAGATACCCGTGGTCCACCCTGTCGAACGCCTTCTCCTGATCCAGGGACAGGAGGGCGAACAACAGACCATCCCTGCACCCAAGCTCCAAGAGATCCCGGACCAGATAGAGGTTATCGAAGATGCTACGGCCCGGGACGGTGTAGGTCTGGTCTGGGTGGATCACGTCCTCCAGCACGGACCCCAGCCGCAGCGAGATGGCCTTGGCGATGATCTTGTAGTCCGTGCTGAGGAGCGAGACGGGACGCCAATTCCGTCATCCTCTGTGTAGCGGTTTGGTTACCCACTCCTGCCCTGAGGGGTTTAAAAACCAGCCTGGGAGGGCTTGAAAGCTGCAACTCTAAAAGCTGGGCTGATTGGGGAAGCAGCCACAGCTGGGCCATGCCCCAATCAGGCCACAGCTGGCCTGTATAAAAAGGCTGTGAGCCAGGAGCTGAAACAGTCTCCCTCTGCCTGAGGTAGAAGGATCTGGCTGTTTAGAAGCTAGAGACAAGGTACCTAGAGTGGAGCAGGGCTGGGGAGCGGCAGAGGAGCTGGGGAGCTCCAGCCTGGAAAGCCCCAGGCTGCAGCCTTGATAAAGGCCAGGACAGGTACTGGGGCTATAGATGGGTATGCAAGTGTAGGGAAAGGCAGCAGGTCCAAATCCCTCTTTACCAGTGATGAATGACGTGTACACTGCAGTCTGCCCCAGGGAGCGAGGGCTAGATGGTGACTGGCAGTAGCCATATTCTGAGGTGAAATGGGGGTAGTGGGTTGGGGTGGTTCCCCAGGGAGGGGAGAACCAGATTGATGGGGGACTGCCAGGGCCCAGCACCCCAGTTAAAAGGGCACCAGGGTCCAGGGAGAGACATGGAGGCCACGAGGACAGGCAGATCACTGGCCTGCAGAAGGTGCTCCTGGCTGGCGGTGAGCTAATTCCCAAGGATGACCAGCAGGAGGCACCACAGGGGTGAGTCTGCATGTCCACACTCTGGCATAAGTACTGCAAAGAGAAAGGTACACAATCTGCCTGTGGGTTAGTGAGTGCAATAATGTTTAAGGAATTCACTTAGCCTAAAACTGAACTCATTCAGGAAAAACTCCCTCTGTTCAGAAGCTGGTCTTGGAAATTACTTCTGGAGCAGGCCTTCATTTCACATTAAACAAATTTAGATTTATTTTTAATTGTTTATATATATATATATATATATATATAATGTCTGTGTGTGTGTGTGTGTGTGTGTATATATTTTGCACATTCTACATATTTGGTACATATTTTCCCTTAACAATACTTTCAGAAAACAACAGTACATCTTTGTGCTTCTTACAAAAGAAACATCTTCAATTTTAGAACAAATAAACTCCGGGGGTGGCAGTTTCATAATGCAATCTATGATAAATCTGTGTATATAAAAAAATCACTTACTCTTCTTATTTTCTAAAATGAACCATACATTGTTCAGATTGAAATTTTAAGTTCTTCTTCAACTAAAGTTAAATAATTAGGATTTCCATTACAGTTCTCAGGGTGATCTGTATTAGCTTTGAGGCTGGGGTGTGTGTGTGTAATACACACACACGTTATATAATATGCACACACAAGTACTATTTTTTCCTCTAAGAGGAGTTAAGGTAATTGTGGTCTATCTTTGAGGTTAAATGTAGAAGATATCTTTTTGTGCTGTTTATTAAGATAAGGGAAATAGATAACTTGGATTCTATTCTATAATTATACATAGATATCAAGATATCTTTTAAATTGAGAAAACTGTTCTGTAATCCAATGTACACAAAGCATAATTTATTCTTTTATTTAGCCATAGCTTTTCAGTAAACAAGATTTGGTTGTAGTGCAATGTGCTGCCACACTGGGGGATTCTTTCACTCCATGAGCTGGTGGAGTTTATATCAAGAAGGTGGTATGGTCGGGTTCTGAAAGGAAAGGTAACCCTAATTGTGTCTAGAGATGCCACCTGCTGTCCAATCCATGAACCAGCAATGTTATTCTCCTAGAAGGCCATTTGGCTCACTTCCTGAATCAGAGAAAATAATGCTCTGTTAGTCCCTTGGTAGAAGGATTTAGAGGTATAGATATATAAAGTTATTCCACCTGAATAGAGGCATCTATCTGCAGTTCTAAACTGTAGTTCTGTATTTTTATCTTTTTGTTGCCTTAGAAATAATTTGTCCCAGATGCTTGATTCAGATCTGAATATGATTGACTTCAATATTTTCCGAAAATTTTATTTAAATCTAATTCCTCTTGTGCATAAATTAATATCAATTATTTGAGAGTAAAACAGATTATATGTCCTGTTTGGGGAGAAAGCATGTACAGAGGGATGTTTTTAAAGATCTGTAGTAATACTTTGTTTTTTCATCTCAATTCATATATATATAAATTGTATTTATTGAAGATATCCATCTATGTTCTTCTGAGGTCATAAAGAAGGGTAAATATTAATTGCCCAGTGCTAATCTATCAAATAAAGGCTATTTGACAATTAAAATTCCACCAAAAAAAAATTTAAATTTCTTTCTCAACCTACCCTCCCAAGAAAAGCCTGAAAAAACAAGTGGTCATTGAAGGTCAACAAATGTGGCTGTGATGGATCTTATCAAAGACTCATCATGAAAACTATTTGCCAGCTGCCTTTTCCATTGTAAACCCTGGGTCTGTTAGCTTAAGCATCTTGTTTTCTGCAGAGTGCAGCTGCTCTGGTACCATAAAAGAAGGACTATCATAGTCAAAACTAACACTTATTTCCACTTGGAACATAACTGGAAGCTAGTGCCGATACCAGAGGAGTGGTATAATGTGCGAAGGGCCACATACATGAAGGAGTTTTCTAGTTTTGGGCATATCACAGATGTATATTTTTAGCCTCTGCACAATAAGATTTACCAGTCCACATTATATATATGATTGGATATATTATAGAGAGAGACATGGGGCCAATTTCTGTCCTCAGTTACCTCCAGGCAACCCTTGTGACTTCTGTGGTGCTGTCCAGGTATATGGAAAAACAGTTTGGTCCATGATATAGACTACAATAGAAAATATTTGTGTCTTTATTCTCTAATGTCCAAATCCTCCAGGAAACCTGAGTAAATTAGTTTTTGGTAGCCATTCTCCATAGACGTTGGGACAATGAAAACCTCAGCCTGGTATGACCACTTGACAAAAGAACACAGTTGAGGTATTTATTGGTGCCTATGCAATCTTTATTGCAAACATAGGCTATGTTAGTGCTTTGCTGTCCCAACTCTCATTGGGATTGACCTGTTGATTGCCATAGTCTCTAGAGCTGGAAACAAGGGGGCAGAGGAAGATGAAACTTACACTTCCTTCAAATTTTCTTGTTGTTTTTGTTTTTTTAATCAAAATTCAAAATTTCTATTTTAGAAAAATTTTGACCAGCACTATAGTTGGTTAGAATATGGAGATTTTATTTTCCCATTTATGTTTTCAATTTTAAAATGTCAACCATTTGTAATAGTCATAGTACATTGACTAGACCCTTCCCATGTGCCTGCCCAAATCTACTTCACATCATTGCAGATGGGGGTCTCATGAAGCACAGCTTCATGCTGGAACTCCCATGGGTTGGCTCCCACTGAACTGTCCTTTATGCACAATAAAACTTCACTCTGGCCTCTACCCATTTGACTCATTTCCCCTTAATGTAACATATCTATGTCAATGTAGGACTTCAGGATTGTCACTGTAATAAACCTCTAGGACTTCAGTCTCAAGGAGGGCTAGAACTTGTGCTCCAAATATATGGGCGGTGCTACAGCTCTTGCACTTAGTGGGGCTTCTGATATATTTTTCCAAATTAGGATAACTGCAGAATAAAGTGTTTAAATGAGTCAACTACTTGTGGGAATTCATAGATCCCAAAGTTTTTGCAGTCACCACACTCTGACAAGTTGTTTGGGACAATTCATTCCTTTGGTATTGTTTTCTTCTACTATTTTTCCAGATATCTTTCCAGAACCTGCAAAATGGAAAGATGGGGAAAAGTTAACAAACAGTCCTACACTATCAGACTATGCTGATATGAAGAGTTGAGCATTTTCCATTTAATCTATATTCAGTTTTTTGCTGCTGCAATTAGATTAGAAGAAATTGTTGTGCAATTCCTGAGTAGAATTTTCTTTCTGCTCAGCCAAACTATATATTTTACTCTAATGGAATATTGAACAATAGGCTGGGTTATTTCAGTTTTTAACAAAGGCATCATATTGGTGTCATATCCAAAATTAAGCCGAATGGTCTATTTATCAATGGAAGTTGTAGTCAGAATGCCTTTTATAATAATGTGTATATATACATTTTAGTAAACTAGCAGGTCCATTCACATGGAACATACCCTTAATAAAGAAATAGAGTTAATTTATGATATCCACCTTACTAAGTGCAAAATATCTCCAAAGGATATTCTGTGCCAATTTATAAATGCATAACCACTTCCTTTGAACTCTGCCACATTAAATTGCTTCACTCCTCTCAACACTTACGGTCCTGCTCCAACCTTATTTTTAATTCAGTGTCAGGAAGATGAAATAGATTTTAGCGTTCTTGTCAAGCTAAGCTTTAGTGCCTACCATCTATCAAAATTTTTGTTTTCAGACTTTAGCTGTCCTTACCCTATGGTCCATACACACAAATACCCAAACCACTATCTTTAACTATTATAATAATAAATTAAAGACTCCTGCAAAACAACATGTGGATAAACTAGACAGAAGCAATAGAAGCCATGTGCAAAAGATGCAAACTGGTACACTTTATATACCTGTTAATATACAGGTGTGCAGTCCATTGTAACATGACCATGAGGGAAATCTGCCTGTATTCACCCGCTGTATTTTGAATGGTCACTTCCAGCGGTACTACCTCCTCTGAAATCTGTTATTTGGAAACTTGTTCTATTCAATTCTGAATTCCTTAAATGAGTAAATGTTTATATTTTCACATTAACTGAACTATGAGAATTTTTATAGAAAAAAACAGTTGGACTTACAAATTCAGTTTAAAGTCCACAGGCAATAAAGAATGTTGACAGAAGGTAGCAAAATTATATTTCTCTGGCATTTTATGCTGTTGAAATATAATTTTCAATGAGTTATACCAAGCTACAGGTTGTGTTAAGCAAATAGCTGCTATAGATTAATTGTCATCTCTCAGCTGTATGGCTTCTGTAATATAATTCATTTGCTTTAGCTCATATGAACTAAGGCAATCACCATAACCCTTTTATTAGTACAGCCTGGGGCTTCCCTCAGTCAGCCCATTCAATCCCTTTATATGTTCTGGACTGTAATCAAAGCAAAGGTATAATTCCTGTAGCAATGCAATTTATATCTCTCTCTTTTTTTAATACTGCCGTGTGTGTGTGTGTGTGTGAAGTTGATAGGAATTTAATTTGTGAACCTTCTTCTGTTCCAAAAACAGTTATATTAAGCATTTGAAAATATCATTTAAGATATTCCAGCTTTAGAAAGGAAGGCTGTTTTTTAATCTCTTTTCATTTTTCTCCCCTCCCCCCCAAAATCACACCATTTTCCTGATGACTCATAACAAATATTAATCAGTAATTGCTGATGGAAGGCAAGTAACATGAGTTGTCTTTTGTTTCTAGACTCTAACATCACCCTGTTGAGCTACCGAATTAGGCCCTGGTCTGCAATTGGCTGTGTGCAAGTAGACTTCTGGCCTAGAGCCCCACTGAATGGGCCATAATCACTATTATGGTTATGTGCGCTAAAATGCTTGGTCATTATTTGCCAAGCATAAGCACACGTGTTTCATGTTGCTGTTGCTCCCCCTTTCATGTATACTGTTTTCACATTGCTGGTCTCATAAGTAAAGAAGGACTTCTCAAAAGCTGTATGTATTTTTCAGTAAGTGTGTTTTTTAGAAAGAATGGTAAGATTTAACCCTCTTCATTTTGCAATTGTCCTTAATTTTTATATTTAGTAAATTAGGTAAGGAAGCATATTTGTCAACTGTGTTTTTTTTTTTTAAAGACTGGGTGAGTGTATTGCTCATGGATTGATAATAAGATACATAATTTTCTATGTCTGGGTCATCAGCTGAAATACACCACTGATAGGTAGTGGAGAAAATAATTATCCCCTGATGGCAACTTGATGGTTTAGATGACATGGATTGATGGTCTCAGCATATTTTCTATTGGATCAATATCCGTATTCCAAAAGCTCCTTTTTCACAATTCACGCTAAAGTTCACCCTTGTTTTGGAGCAGAAAGACCAAGAATTGGGTATAAAACAGAAATATCTTTAAACCTCTCAAATATATCTGAATGTGGATGTATAGAAGCTTGAATTGTTACTGCTAGAGTTGTACTGAGATGGCACTAAAGTAGACGACTTCAGTTTTCAGGGTTATTCCATCAAGTGTTGCAAATATTAACTTGATTTGGTATTTTTTTAACTATGATTTTGTTGTCTCTGTATCAAAACTCTTGGGTAGTTTTATGTTTGTTCAATAATTCTATTTTGCTTACTTGATTAAACATGTAAATAAAAGAGAAGATTGAGTTCAGCCTCATTACTGAATGGTTAAACAATCATTAAATAAAGCAAGTGTACACAGAAAAGTTATCTGATCTTCATTCTAAAGCTTTAGTATCGCTTGACATTTACCATATTTTGAGCTATTACCGTCTGACCTAGCAAATACTTTTAAAATATCTTCACAAGGAAGCCAATATTTAAATAACCAAATAAAATGATAAATGAAACAGTTCCCTATAAAACTAAAATTATTTGATTTAGTGGAGATTGAACGTATTGTAGGAACAGCAGGTGTTGTCTGGTTTAGATTGTCATATCCATAGTTGTTCCTTCTTTAATGGTAATTTATGATTAGATGTTTATGTCCAATATAAGCAGCAAAGAGTCCTGTGGCACCTTATAGACTAACAGACGTATTGGAGCATGAGCTATCATGGGTGAATACCCACTTCGTCGGATGCATGTCCAATATATAGCAGCCCTAGGCTGGAATTTTCAGGATGCTTAGGAAACAAACCATCTATCTAGAAACAAAGAGTATGTGTCTTCTTGAGCATATGTAATAGTTTGGGGAAATGAAAATACCAATATAAGTTAAAGATGTTAATAATGGTGATGTATGACTGATGAGAATGCAACTTGGTTAACTCTATGACTCTGGAAAGTTAGATTCTGTATATGTAAATAGTTAATAAAGTGTCAGTAGTTGCTTCTTGAGAAAATATAGTATAATTCTGTATTTTTAGGACAAATGAAACTTCTTGCTGTGCAGTGCAAATGACATTCTCTGGCACATGTTTTTCCCATTAGGTCTTAACAGGGTGCACTTTGAAAACTGTGCTCAGAATCAGGTGGCTGGATTCTCAGGGATGGAGCGCCCACAGCTCCCTTTCATTAAAATGGTGTTTAATTCTGATTTATGCTGGTAGAACTGACTGGAGAATCAGGCCCAGGAAGGTGATTTTAGACTATTAAGCAAGCAGTGCTAAGAGGCAGATGGGGGAAAAAAAGCATCTTGTTTTCAGGCATGGGTTTAACTTCTCAGTTCTGCATACAAAAAAGTTAGAGTAAGCATAGCTGAGTCATTTAAAGTGTTTTTACCTGTGAAGTTCTCCTGTAAGGAACACAAACAAAGAGAGAAACAGAATAAATAACACTGGAGAACAACGGGGAACTTTTTCCTCCACGGCAGCCACATCCTAGCAGAAGCCGGTGGGTTGAAAATCTCTTTAATTATAACTGTTTCAAATTTAAGGATTTTGGATTGAGACAAGAGGTAGAAAGTTGCTGCTTTTTGAGAAGAGATGCTGTCAATATTTATTATTAAGTGTGGAACATAAATGAGCCCTGACAGCCCATATATTCCAGCTGCACAAGGAAAAAAAAGATCAGTTTTCTGCACAAAGCCAAAACAAACTGGCTCCATGCTGAAGGGCTGAAGACCTGCTTGCAAAGTGCAATTTGCTACCTTGGGGTCTGATCCTTTTATTCCATCCCTTGTCAGTGGGCCGGAAGTCCTGCGGTGTTCTCCATCCCCTGTGAGGCTCGTAAGATATTTTAAAAAGGAAACGGATAACTTCAGTGTGGCCTCCTATAAAATTGTCATGGACAAGGTGGATTTGAGGAAGAAATCTCTCACCCTAGAAATTCCTCATTATGTGGCCAGCATAATATATAGTCTCTGACAGCCACACTACCTCTTGCCTTCTCGTGGTAGAGGTTTCTTTAGCTGAAAGTGGAACTGTGAAAAGTGTGTGTCTGGTGCCTTATAATCAGATTAACGAGCCCCATCTGCCCAGGATAGCCATGGTATGCAGTCCATATAGGAGAAAGATCTCCGATTTCAAACCAAGAACATCAGGCTTGGCCAGCTGGTTTGTAAAAGTGTGCCAGTCACACATGCTTTATGGGTCTTCATCTTTGGGGAGCATACCACTACAATGCCAGGGTATTCCCCCAGAAATGACATGTGATTAATTTGTCTGACTGCTGTGGAAAATGGGAAAAGGCTACTGTGTTCTAGGTGAATGCGGCTAAAGAAGCAAGCCCAAGAACTAGGTTTAGTTTCCCTGAAAGTGGGAACAATGACTGGAAAATCAAGAGAGGTAGCTCAGACACTGAAAAGAAAGAATGCACTTTGACTAGATACGTAAACAAAATAGAAGGGATCGAAATTCATGAACATAAGGAAGAGTTACAAGATAATATATCATGGCTCAGTAGAAATGAGGAATGGATTGGGAATAATCATAGCAGAAATATTAGAAAATAAGATAGTGGACATCCAAGGGAAGAGTGACTAGCTGATGAAACTTATAATAGTACTGAGCAGAGAACAAATATTTAAAGTTATGTGAATATGTGCCACAAGTTGGTTATATGATTGAGAAGGAGAAATTCCAGTAATAAGTGAAGTAACACAAGCTGAGTACTATATTATCAGAGCAGATTTGAATAAAGATGTGGGAGAACAAGATGAAGGCTATGATAATTGTCATGGAGGGTGAGGCTTTGAAACCAGAAATGAGGCTGGTGAAGATATTTTAGTTATCTACTATCGAGCCATGGACTCTGACTAACATATACTTTTGTAAAGAGCGAGGAGCACTTAATTATATACAAGACTTGTGCTAACAGATCCCAGATCAATTCCTCTTGTTGGGAAGTAAGAGATCTAAAAAAGGAAGAGAATGTAAAGTGATCCCGGGAAAGCAGATTGTGTAACAACGTAGTTTGCTTGTAATAGATGTCTGGGTGAAAAGTCCAATGTGGGGAGAAAATATGGGTTGTGGACAAATAATAAATTAGTGGAGCCTCACAGGTAGGGAAGTTAGCCTGAAAGTTAAGGACAAAGTTAAATGGGTCTTGGACCAAGCCAACCATGATGATACCAATAAAATTTTTGGGGAAAAATTGAGGAAAACATTCTTCAGAAAGGGCACAAAATGCCTGTGGTGAAATGAAAGGTGGGAAGTGTCCTGGCAGGGAAACGTCCTGGTAGTCAAATGAGGTGCAGGAGGAAGAGAAAGAGGAGAAGGAAGGGTTTAAGAGACAGCAGAAAATAATAATGGTGCAGGGGGAAAGGAATTTTTCCCTCACTGCCAGATTGGTAGCATGTTTTGTTTTTGTTTTGTTTTGTGTCTTCTCCACAGTAGGTTTGGGAGGAGTGGCTTAGCTGGGGGAGCATAGAACAAGGCTGTGATGCTGCAACTCATTATGCAAGTGTGGGGTGGATATCCAGTGGAGGTATTCCATAGGGAAGGGATACAGTGATCAGATAAATTGTTTGATAAAGAATTTAAAGAAGCAGAAACAGAGGAGGTTGAGGCTTCTATGACTGACATGCCAGGGAATCAACTTCCCCCTTAATTATCATTTAGAGGGGGTGAAGATGGTAAGGTCCCAGAATCAGGTTTGTCAGGAATCACAATTCTTAAATTTTGATCTATAGGACTCATAGGAGTTAGTAAGCTCCAACCTGTCACATAGAGACCTGCTAACAGTTGCAAGGGCACAAGCTGAACCCCGGCAAAGGACTCCAGTTCTGAAACCTGACTGACAGAATGATGGGGGTCCATAGCTTCTATATAAACCCAGTATTGGAACAAGAAGTTGTCCATGCACCTGGGATCCATCCTGCTCCTGTGGCTTGACTTTCTGGCATCCCGACCCAGCTTGACTTCTAGTATCTGACTTGTGGTTCTGATCTCCAGTTTGTCTTCTGCTTCCGATCTCCCACTATCCTGACCCAGCTCACTCTTGATTCCTGTCCTGTGACTGTGGGCCCTGTCTCTGGCCACTAGGCCTGGCTGCCCATGACCTGACTCTGACAGCATTGACTGGGGACCAGGATGGAAAAGGGGATTGATGGAGACTCTCTGGGTAGATATTGAAATGATTGTGAAGTTATCTCTGCCAGGTACTCCCAGAGCGTTAATGAAGTTGAAGCCTAATTAAACTACATCCAGTATCCCCAGTCCTCCTTCCAGTATAGCTGGACAATGAATGCAAGAGCTTAACTGCCCTTAGAGTCATTTGAAAATCCCAGCCTGAATTCTATGAGCACTGCTTACTCTACATTATTGTATGTTTGATTACATCACATTATGAGTTCATAATCCAACAGCAAACTAAAAATATATGCACAGAAGACCCAATCCCATTGACTTCAGTGTCAAATGGTTTGGGATATGGTACCTGCTAGCTGCTACAAGATAGCAGGTGTTCAATCAAAGTTGTTAATGTATTTTCAGTGGATCTCATACACTTTAAAAGCAGGTAATTAGAATTATCCACAGATACTTTGAAGCCATGAATAATTCATTTCCTGCACATGAATAAAATAATTATTATATATTATCATTCCTAGCTTTCTACTTCAATAAAATTGCTCACATCATGTCACTGTCATAGCAATGTGCCTTTTATTTCTCATATTAATGAATATTACTAGTAGAATGAGGAAAATTGTAATAAGCTTTAACATTACCTATAAGCTTTTCTGTTGTATTACACCAGAGTGATACAATATCCACATTCTGACTAATCATGGATTTGCATTCTCGCCCACCTTGGCCTCCTTTCAGCACTGTCGTTTTATGATAATTGCCAAGTATTTCTCAGAACTTTTTGCTTAGTTTATCTCCATTTCTTACATACTTCTCTCCCCGTCAAAAAAAAAATCCATGTCATTTCTATTGTAACACTTTTCTTCTGATCATGCTAAGAAGTTTGGTTAGACTATCCTGTAGAGATTCACTATAACTCTGATCCTGGAAAGATGTATGCCTATGCTTAACTTCATTTGGACTAAACACGCGCTTAAAATTAAACATGTGGAGAAAACTTCTTTCTACCAGCTACAGCTCAGACCTGCATTTTTTTTAATAGATTTTTTTTTTCACTTTATAGTTTAATCTTTGTTGAAAAGCCATTTTTAATGGGAAAGTTTGCCTGAACTTTTGTTGTTGAAAAAACAGCCCAAACACATGTATGTGTGTTTCGATAAACAAGACTTTTTTTAAAAAAGAAATTTGAAATCTCTTAATAGAAACTGAAAATTGTTTTTTTTCCTCAAAGTTTTTGAAAACATGTATTTATGGTCTATTTTTTGCTGGATTTTATTTTAAAATATATTTTCCCAAAATTTCCCACAGACAACAACCTGGTATTTTTGACTAGTTCTAATCAATGCATATTGTTTTAAGGCTTTGTTCTATACATATCCAAAATTTCTGCTAATATCAAGGTACTTTAAAATATCAGATTATAGTTCTTACCTCTTTTGGGGTGCTTTGAGATCCTAATCTGGCCCCACACCCTTTTATAAATAAAATTACAATATAAAACATTAGACAAGAGAAGCATCAATTTACTTATTATTTGAAAGACTTTCCTGATTAATATATTTTTAGGTTTTAGGCATATAAACTTCTCTGTGCATTATTCAGTGGTACCCACCTCCATTGTTAGTTACACGTTGCAGAGTGGCCACTGGATCAAGCCCTTAATTAAACTAGTGATATAAACAACATTCTGTTCTTGGATGTACTTGCTCAGTTCTAAGTGATTTTAAACAGTTGTGCATTAGCTTCCAAAGGCAGAATCTGGCACTTTTTATGTCAAAGATTTATCATATTTCTTTAGAATTTCTCATTAGAGGTCCAATCCATTGAAATTCTTGGCAGATCTCCCATTGATTTCAACAGCAACAGGATAGAGCCTAATATTTCCTTTAAGAATGCTATGTTAAAACCACTGAGAGTTATTTTCAGCTATCTTTACTCCCACTGCATAGTACCTTACTCTGAGTAATCGTTGATTACTAATCAAATTGAAATCAATGGAACTGCTCATTCAGAGTGAGGGTGGCAGAAAACAGACCTCCTTGAAGTATACCAAGATAGAATATTTACATTTGATTCCATAGTTTTAGCAGTTAGAAGCTGCAAGTCCCCTTGGTGGTGAGGACAAGAGAAAACTGCAGTCTGGAGACTGAGTCATTCCATTAAAGCTCAGAAAGTCTTTTTGAGGGGAAAAAATTGCCCATTTTGTTTATCATTTCTCATACATCAATAAAGCTTACATTTTTAACAAGGGCTTTATTCTCTGTTCATCCACCCTGGCATATAGTGTTTTCTAAGAGCAGCTGTCATGCTCTTAAGCCTTGACGAGGTATTTTCCAGCAGTAAATCTTACATCAAGCTGCTGCAGATTATTTAGTATTGTCTTTGTCTGTCTTGTCTATATTAGGCAAGGATTTGTGCTCTGAATCCTGGTGTTCTGTGTAAAAAGATAAGGTCAAACTTTTAGAAAGCATGTTAATCCTAGCATCTGTGGGTAGACCACACTGATGGAGGACTAAGATCTGGTACAATGTTATCAGTGGTTGCAATTAGTACTGATAGACAAAGCTATGCATAAGTATCCTTTATGATGTGAAAATGTGGCACTTACAAGATAAGAAAAATTAAGTTAAAGCCTACAGTTATGGTGTGAAGACTCAATTACACTTTAGAAAGTACGAAAATGTTCACATCTTTTGTCCCTGGTTCTAGGTCCCAATCCTGCAAACTGTTCCATGTATATGGACCTTCTACTCCCATGACAAATGCCACTGAAATCAATGGAGCTGGATGGTCAGGGGGAATGGCCTAGGACCCCTGTAAAAGCCTGAAAACAAATGTATCCTTCCAGTTATGGGTGAGGGGAGCGCTAGGGGGTAGAATAGAATGAAAAAAAAATTAAAATACAACTTGAAAGTCCTTCAATGGTAGAAACATGATTTCTCTCCAGATTTACTAGCAGTACCAATTATTAATGCCTCTCAAAGTACATTTCTGTGCTTACCACTGATGGACTATGTCTGCAAAAACAGTTGATTTTGGATTTAATCACACAACCTTCAACTCTCAAAGTAACAACAATCTGGTGGAGGAACAAAGATTATAACCAAAACTCTTCCTTCGGAAGAGATGAAAGAATATCCTGATTAGCAGAGTTGGATTAATGCAGGGGCTTTAGGGCCTGCAGCCCAGGGCTCGAGCTAAGGGGGGACCGCAAGCTGATGTGGCCCACTGCTTCTTTTCATTTGGCCTGCAGTAAGTCTCCGTGCCACAGGCTGGAACACCAGTCCCCAAGCCTCAGCGCCCCCCTGGGGCTGGAGCCACAAGCATTGGCTTTCCAATGTGCTCTTGCGGCCCTTGGGCAAGGGGCATTCAGGGATTCTCTGCGTGCTGCCCCCACACCCAGTGCCAGCTCTTCAGCTTCCATTGGCAGGGTACTGCAGCCAATGGGAGCTGCTGGGGTGGCACCTGCGGGCATGGGCAGCAGGTATTACACAGACTGGCATGCTTAGGGGCTGGACATGCTGATCACCTCTGGAAGCAGAGAAGCGCGGATCCAGGGCAGGCAGTGATCTTGCCTTAGCCCTGCTGTGTCACCCAAGGTAAGCGGATCCTGGATGGAGACTGTATCCTATCCTGCACCCCAACCCCCTACCCTAGCCTGGAGGCCCCTCCTGCACCCAAACTCTCTCCCAGACCCCACACCCCCACCTGCATCCCAACCCCTGTCCCAAACCTGAGCCCTTTCCTGCACCCAAACTCCCAACCAGATCCCACACCCCAAACCTCCTGCTGCACCTCAGCCCCCTTGTCCCATCCCTGACCCCACCCCAGAGCTCACCCCCCCAGCTAGAGCTGCACCCCTTCCCACACTCCAGTCACCTGCCCCAGCCCTGAGCCCACTTCAAACCCCCAGGGGCCCCACAAAATCGAATAGCCCCAAGCCCACAAGGAGAGTAAATCAGGTCCTGCTGTTTAGGTTCTGATCCTATACTTGGTCCCACACAGGCCAACCCCTGCACTTGCAGAGAGTGTTGGAACCTGCCTTCATTTCCAAGTCTTAACAAATTATCTAAATATGTAGCACTGTATAACAGTTTATGACAAAAGCCCATTTTTATATAACAGTATTCTGTCTTCTACACATTTTACAGATTAAATATAGACAAGCACAAAACAACACCTTGAGATGAATTCTCTAATGCAGTCATTTAAATCTGAATAGAGTGAGTGCAGTGTGGGCGGGAACCAGCACCTTTCTGATTTGCTAATGCTTTACACTCTCGCCTCACCCACTTTACACAGGTGTAACTGAGTGCAAAAGTCAGTAGATAATCAGGCCGCTGGGATCAGCTCTTTAGCGGGTGTAAATTTATTTAGCTCTGGTTGAAGTCAATAGAGCTATGCCAATTCACACCAGGTGAGGATCTGTACACAGGGATTTGTGGAAAGTTTCCCTCCACTAAAGCACTCATGGAAAATGTAGGCAGCAGGGTGTGCAAATTGATGGACAACAGCATGGAAACCTTGTCAAGAAAATGTCTTTGAAAGGCTCTGCTCATTTTTCCCTTTGAGGGGAAGGTGAAGCTTCTAGCAGTTATCATTCATTAATATTAGGAAAAGGATTTTTATCTTCCTGTTTGCGAAGTGCAAGTGTGTTGAACAAAGGATTCTTCATATTTGATGGTGAGAATGTGTGTGATCTTAGACTTTGCATCTGGTAATGGTGTGCATGTGCAACAAGTGCTGTTTCATTGAAGTGGAGCTGTGTGACTGAGACGACTGAGCTACAGAGAATAATCAGAGCAGTGGTGCTAGTGAATGAGCTCACCAAATCTAAAGCCATCACCACACAAACTGAAATGTCCAAAGAAAGGAGTTTAGCATATTGTTTATTTGTCTGGCTATGATCTGGATTGCTAGTCAGTGGTTTACAGCTGGTGCTGGAACAGCCAGACTGAGGGTCTGGTCCTAAAAACATGTATACTTACTGAAACTAGAGGAACTACTCAGATGAGTGAATTTAATTATATGCATAATTATTTGCAGGATCAGGCCCTGAAGGAGTAGGACATCATTAAGCTCTATTGCAGATTCATTTGCTGCTTTACTTACATTTACTTACATTGAGATCCATTATATTTACTGAACTTCTACATCTTTTCCAAGTATTTACAATGGAATTAATAGACCTCTGAGATTGAGGTTTTTCACATCTTGTTTTTGATTTTGAATAAATCTTGAATTTCACAAAAAGTTGTGACATCTCATGGAGTGCTGCAATAGTTGGATGACAACAAGTCCATTTTTCTTCGTATTATTGCTGCTGCTTTTCCTAATCCCTCAAGGGGGAAAAAAACTACTAAGATGTTTTCATGACCATTCTGTTCTAAATACTGGCCCCTCTTCTTCTGTGAGACTGGCAACAATGTTTAATGTATAATCCCAAACTGGGCACATGTTTTGGGATGGCAGCTGGCTATCAAGATTTTTTTTTTTTAAATGCTGGGATCATTGAGATATGTTTCTATGCCTTGAAAGTGGAAGGGGCAGAGGGCAGGCAGATAGAAGAAGATAGAATCCCTTTGAATGAACCAATGAGTTCAGGCTATAATTATCTATATCAATTATACACTCTCACATTGTCGTTTTCCACATTAGAATTTATTTCTCCACTTTTAATATATCACCTTCAATTATCTTGATGTATATTTACTACCAACCAAGGAAGAAATGTGTTTTATTTACCAACGGCTCAGCCAAGTGTTTACAAAACCTCAAACTTGTTTTTTTATTAGTATGTTTCACAGACTTTTGACTCTTTCACAAAACAGTCTCTCCCACCCACCCATGCTTTGCTTAATCTAAGGAATAATCCATTGCACAAGAGCTTAGTTTTTAATAATTGCATGTTTTAACTCATCAGAAGTTACTACAAAGAATCTGCTTTTAAAAAAATTGATTGATATATTTTGTTTTGTTTTTCCCATGTCTAGAAATAGGGGCAGAATTTGAATCAGTAATTAAAAAACAAATAAAAATTCAACATGTAGCATTATAGAAGTTTTAGTTTGCCAGAATTATGCAGAACTTCGTACTCAAAATGTTAAAAGTTTGTCCTTTAAGCTAGGATTCACTGGTTTTGTTTGGTTTTGGTTTTCATAGATTCATAGACTCTAGGACTGGAAGGGACCTTGAGAGGTCATCGAGTCCAGTCCCCTGCCCTCATGGCAGGACCAAATACTGTCTAGACCATCCCTGATAGACATTTATCTAACCTACTCTTAAATATCTCCAGAGATGGAGATTCCACAACCTTCCTAGGAAATTTATTCCAGTGTTTAACTACCCTGACAGTTAGGAACTTTTTCCTAATGTCCAACCTAAATCTCCCTTGCTGCAGTTTAAACCCATTGCTTCCTGTTCTGTCATTAGAGACTAAGCTGAACAAGTTTTCTCCCTCCTCCTGATGACACCCTTTTAGATACCTGAAAACTGCTATCGTCCCCTCTCAGTCTTCTCTTTTCCAAACTAAATAAACCCAATTCTTTCAGCCTTCCTTCATAGATCATGTTCTCAAGACCTTTAATCATTCTTGTTCCTCTTCTCTGGACCCTCTCCAATTTCTCCACATCTTTCTTGAAATGCGGTGCCCAGAACTGGACACAATACTCCAGTTGAGGCCTAACCAGCGCAGAGTAGAGGGGAAGAATGATTTCTCATGTCTTGTTTACAACACACCTGTTAATGCATCCCAGAATCACGTTTGCTTTTTTTGCAACAGTATCACACTGTTGACTCATATTTAGCTTGTGGTCCACTATGACCCCTAGATCTCTTTCTGCCATACTCCTTCCTAGACAATCTCTTCCCATTCTGTATGTGTGAAACTGATTGTTCCTTCCTAAGTGGAACACTTTGCATTTATCTTTATTGAACTTCATCCTGTTTACCTCAGACCATTTCTCCAATTTGTCCAGATCATTTTGAATTTTGACCCTGTCCTCCAAAGCAGTTGCAATCCCTCCCAGTTTGGTATCCTCTGCAAACTTAATAAGCGTACTTTCTATGCCAACATCTAAGTTGTTGATGAAGATATTGAACAGAGCCAATCCCAAAACAGACCCCTGTGGAACCCCACTTGTTATACCTTTCCAGCAGGTTTGGGAGCCATTAATAACTACTCTCTGAGTACGGTTATCCAGCCAGTTATGCACTCACCTTATAGTAGCCCCATCTAAATTGTATTTGCCTAGTTTATCAATAAGGATATCATGCGAGACCGTATCAATTGCCTTACTAAAGTCTAGGTATACCACATCCACCGCTTCTCCCTTATCCACAAGACTCGTTATCCTATCAAAGAAAGCTATCAGATTGGTTTGACATGATTTGTTCTTTACAAATCCATGCTGGCTATTCCCTATCACTTTACCACCTTCCAAGTGTTTGCAGATGATTTCTATAATTACTTGCTCCATTATCTTCCCTGGCACAGAAGTTAAACTAACTGGTCTGTAGTTTCCTGGGTTGTTTTTATTTCCCTTTTTATAGATGGGCACTATATTTGCCCTTTTCCAGTCTTCTGGAATCTCTCCTGTCTCCCATGACTTTCCAAAGATAATAGCTAGAGGCTCAGATACCTCCTATATTAACTCCTTGAGTATTCTAGGATGCATTTCATCAGGTCCTGGTGACTTGCAGGCATCTAACTTTTCTAAGTGATTTTTAACTTGCTCTTTTTTTTTATTTTATCTTTTAAACCTACCCCCTTCTCATAAGCATTCACTATGTTAGACATTCCTTCAGACTTCTCAGTGAAGACCAAAACAAAGAAGTCATTAAGCATCTCTGCCATTTCCAAGTTTCCTGTTACTGTTTCTCCCTCCTCACTGAGCAGTAGGCCTACCCTGTCCTTGGTCTTCCTCTTGCTTCTAATGTATTGATAAAAAGTCTTCTTGTTTCCCTTTATTCCCATAGCTAGTTTGAGCTCATTTTGTGCCTTTGCCTTTCTAATCTTGCCCCCGCATTCCTGTGTTGTTTGCCTATATTCATCCTTTGTAATCTGACCTAGTTTCCCTTTTTTATATGACTCCTTTTTATTTTGTAGGTCATGCAAGATCTCGTGGTTAAGCCAAGGTGGTCTTTTGCCACATTTTCTATCTTTCCTACCCATTGGAATAGCTTGCTTTTGGGCCCTTAACAGTGTCCCTTTGAAAAACTGCCAACTCTCCTCAAGTTGTTTTTCCCCTCAGTCTTGATTCCTATTGGACCTTACCTATCAGCTCTCTGAACTTACCAAAATCTGCTGTTTTATATTGTTTTAGTGAGACTTAAGCCTGGTGTGCAATAAATAAAATCCTATCCCTCGTTTTATTAAAATATTCATTGAGGTTCTTTTCATAAACAAATATTGTTTAAATTAGAGAATTTCAATATGCATCTTAACTTCATTTGAAAATCAAGTTTCAGTTTGTTTTTATCTGAAGCAAAAAGTTGTGGCTTCCTCATGTCATATGCAGACACGCATTATGTTTAGACCAATGGGTCTCACCTTTCCAGACCACTGTACCCCTTGCAGGAGTCTGATTTGCTTATGTACCCCAAATTTCACCTCACTAAAAGATTACTTACTTACAAAATCAGACATAAAAATACATGTCACAGCTCACTATTACTGAAAAATTGCTTACTTTCTTATGTTTACCATGTAATTACAAAATAAATCAACTGGAATATAAATATTGTACTTAAATTTCATTGTATAGTGTATAGAACAGAATAAACGAGTCATTGTAGGAAATTTCAGTTTGTACTGACTTTGCTATTGCTTTTTATGTGGTTGTAAAACTAGGCAAATATCTATATGCATTGATGTGCCCACTGGAAGACCTCTGCGTACCCACTGGAAGACCTACACGTACCCGTGATTGAGAGCCACTGGTTTAGATGAATGTCAAAAGAAAAAGCCAGGAATAATATATTAAAGATCACATGCTGCATTTAGTCATTTCTGCACTTGATGGTGCTTTGTGTCTCTAATTCTCCTTTTCTCTGTAGAAGGTTCTTTCATAAATCCATCCTGTGGATCTATGTATTTCACAATTGGATGTTCTTCCAGTACACACTTATTTATTTGAGTCCTTTCAAACTCAACGAATTAGATAACAACTGTAGGCTTACTTTATTCACCTTTATTCACTGCATTTTCAGTTAGGGTGAAATCCATCTGAACTCTATGTACAAAGCCTCTGCAATGCTAAGGTCCAGCTTAAGCAAAAAATAAGTTGTGCATATTTTCTTATGCTATACTTTTGCACGGGGGCCGGAGGGTGAACTTCACCTTTGGTTATCTTGTTCCTTTATTGGTAAAACAATCCTGATATTGCATCAGTGGATCCTGTGTAGGTGGTTAGTCATCTGCATTGTCACTCATGTGACATTACCAAAGCTCAGCTGGTTTCTTGGTACTTTGAAGTATCATTTAAAAGCTTTTGATTTTTAAGTACATCTGGTTTCCGTGGGAGGAAAAAAAATGCATGGTCTTTCTAATTCTAGTTTACTTATTTCTGTGCTTGTCAGATCGTTCATTATTTTCAAATTTGTTTCTAGGAAGGAAAATTCTCAACCTTCTGCATTTATACTTTTAGATGAGATGTATTTTGATTGCTTCAAGGGTCTTTCACTACATGACTTTCTCTTTAGATATAAAGTACATTGAGTCCATTTCCAAGAGAAATGCAAGAACTTCAGTAGTTAAAATACAACCAGCTATTTAGACAAAGGCCAAGTCTTGTTAATAAATCCTAAGTTTTATGTAAGGGACACATAGTTGGAGCGGGCATACAAAGTACTGGAAAAGACCTATACCCGCTTCTTGAGAACGAGGCACAAAGCTGCTCAGGAACACAGAACACTTAGGCAATTGAGCTTTCACCACCACAAACGTTCATCAGTGGGTTAGAGGGTGCTGGAAATGTTCAACTGACAAAATGAAAATGTTGCTACTAGAGAACTGCAATCGTTTCCCTATCCCTCATTTTTCTGATCAGCTCCCTCTTGGAGTCTCGTCCTTTCCTTTGCATCCCAGTTTCTCATGCTATAGAACTTAAGCCCCAAGACTACAGTAGTTTCTGCAGAAAGATACAGAGAGACCAGGACTGCCCCTCTAATGCTAAGCAAAGTAAAATAACTACATCTTCGTTAGAGTGGGTGGTGGTCATGTTCATTCATGATTTTGTTAACTCTAGGTTAGGTTACAACTTGCTCTTTAATATACGTCCGTGCTATTCAGCAGTTTTAGATGACACTAGTAAGGTCAGACTCTCTGTAAGTGTAAATCAGCATAACTCCATCAACTTCAGTGCACAGACATTAACCTTTTACTTTAACCACACCACTGGCTACCTGTAAAATCCAGGTGTATTTTGAAAGCACAGTATCCTTTCACAGTTCTTCTGTATCTTCCTTTTTTTTCTTTCTTTTCATGCTAGGTCTCAATGATCTCTTGTTGTTAGGTTATTAAATATCCCATAAATATCAATTTCTCTGTTTTGGAGGTGGGCATTTCACCGTATTGTTCTACAGTTAAATGAAAGCTTCAGGTTCTTGTTCTTAAATATTTTAAAAGTTAAGAAGAAAGCTGATTCTTATGTCTTTTTCTTGAACTCCAACAGCTTTTGTGGTATACTCAGTTATTTTAGTTTATTTGATAGTGCTCTCGGATATACAATAAAGGGCATTATATAGCTTTCATGATGGATTGATATTTTTAAACCAACTTTGCTTTTTTCATTCTCAGTGATTCAACTTTCTTCAGTGAAGTGCAGAAACTGAGAAATGTCCTAATGTTAATTCAAATGGAAAGAGATGGAAAACAACTGCACCTGGGGGGAAAAATGGAAAGACACCTGGGGATGTTCCAAATGTGAATTTTCTTAATAATTAGCACATCATATACCTAGTTAGCATCTCATAAATAACCATAAAGTAGTCACTTAATGAATCATTTTGCTTACAGGAAAAGCAAAATGGTTTGTTTATTTTAAGAACAGGATGCAGTTGTTCCTTTGGTCTTATTAGAAAAATATTCCAGCACAAGAATTAATAAATCTATTTTACATAGTTACACCATACAAAATGGTGAATCAGCAACACTCACAGATATTGACTGCATGTGCTATGTAATATGTATACTTTGATCTTTGATGGTTTGACCAAAAAAGAAAGTCTCAGCAATTCACCTATAATGCATCTCCTGTGGACATAGAAATCAGAATATTTGACTTTTAATGGTCCAATGATGCCATAAGCACCCTCAGCATTCAACTTGCACTGAAGTGAGTTAGGATGACAGTGGTCATCTTGAGAGATGACCTTGAGCAAAATATAAGTCCTGAGAGGTGCCAAAGAAGCTTGACTGCCACTGATATCACTGGGAAGTGATAAAGCTGAGAGTTTTGCTTTGGAGGAAGGATGGTCTTGCAGTTAAGACATCAGACTTGAACTATTTAGATCTGAATTCAGTTCCGAACTTTTGTTGACTCCTTGGAGTATGTCACTTACTGGCTGGGACTAATCCAAAAGCTAACTGAAGTCCATGATTAGACATCAGTTGATTTAAATGGACTCCAGATCAGGTCCTCTGTGTTTTAGTTCCTATGTGCAAAAATAGGAATAATGCTTGCTTGCTTGCTTGCTTGCTTGCTTTCCTTAAAGGGAGGTGTGAAGATAAGTCTATAAACATATGAGATGAGTTACTTTGCTGATTAAGGCCCTGATTCAGCAAGATACTTAAACGTGCATAACTTTTAAGCAAATTTATAATCCCACTGAAGTCATTGAGTACCATGATTAATCAGTATGCATGGAGGGGAATACAGGTATTTAGGTAGACATACCCCACAAATTGGGTCCATAAACCCTCTGCAGAACAAGTACAGTGATAAAGTGAGTCTTTGCTAATGGTTGCCAGAAATCTGAGATCATACATACAAAGTATTAACAGTAGCTGTAGAAATTGTCTAAACTTGAAAGATAATGCAAATTTAAGATAGAATTTAGAATTTAAAGAGGATTAACTATGCCTGAATAAATCCATGTGTGGACACTCTTATTCTCAAATAAATTACTGTGGTATGTAGTATTTTTAAAATACTTTCTCACGCCAACTTCTATTTACACCATTGAAATATGCAGTATTTATTTCCTAGCCATGATCATTTGAATGTATTAGAAATTTCACCCACACAGAAAAGTCTCATTTCAAATTACAAAGTTTTTTTAACAAGTAGGAGTTAAAACATAGTTTAGTCTTCAAATTAGTATTGTGATTAACAGAGGTTATGGGTTATATGGCCTAGTTTCACATATTTTGATCAAAATGATGGGTTTAAAAAAAAAGCAAATTTTAAATTTAAGCATAATAGCTAAATGACAATCACCACACTGGAGAATGATTTTTAAATTATGGGTGATAGTAAATGAGTTTCTTTTTAAAATTTGTATCAAATGAAAAACAAAACAAAAACAAACAAAATTAAAAAAAGACAGAAAACTGGAAATCTAGTGACTCAGGTAGAAATGGAGATTATTTGGACAAGGTATTAATGAATTATGACATCCAAAAGGAACAGAGATTTAGGAATCCAAAAAATTCTTCTTATGCTTGTTAGCCACTTTTGTTGTTGTTGCTAAAGACACCTCTGATAGGATTAGAGAGAGAAAATGTGGTATGCTGGACTGATCTGGTTAACATTTACTGCACAGAACAAATGCACAAGGGATGGAATCCTGATCCTCTTGAAGTCAATGGGAAAACTCCCAGAGTGTTTAGATTCCTGTTTTTAAAAGTTATTGACATTTTAAATAGTAAGTCAGCACAGTCATTGGGAGTTTAGTCATGGGAGTTGAGGGAGCTGAGCATCTCAAAGACCTGGCTGCTCATTGAACATTTCCACATTTTTTAAACTCTGCCTAATCACAATTAAATCTCATTAGCACCACCCAAATGAAATATTACATATTCATGGCCTTTCCTTTCAACATTCATTACCATACTGTAGTATCCTTTCTCATGTTGTAAACACATGCCTAAAGTAGTTCCTTGAGCCCTCCTCTCACTATGAAGTCTTCCTCTACAGAAACGTCCATGGATTCTGCCTAACTGGCACAATAGCAAATTTATTGAGAAGTATATTAGAGACTCTTTTATTGGACCAACTTCTGTTTGTGAGAGTCAAGCTTTTGTCTTTACACAGAGCACATCTTCAGGTCTGGGTAAACTCAAAAGCTTATCTTTTTCATCAACAGACAATGGTCCAATAAAAGATAGATGGGTGAGATAATAACACTACAAAAATGTATAGAAACTGGCATGTTCATCACAGTTTGCACCTGCCCTGATTGCTAGATTTCTGTGAAGAAGTCAGACTAGGTCTCCTGAGGTCTCTTCCAACCCTAATATTCTACAATTCTATGATAGTTCTGGCATTCAACTTCCCCAAACAGAATAAAGTCAGCTGAGAAAAGAGTTACTCTCACACAGTTACTTGCCAGTTTATAAAGTTTTTCTAGAGGAAGATTTTCAAAAACGAATGTCTAAAGTTTGGCTTCTAAATCCCTATTTTGGGACCTAAATAAGTGCCTTGGTTTCCAACAGTGCTGAGCACCCAGCGGTTCTTCTTGAAGTCCTTATGAGCTGTTAGCCACTTTGTGGTTTTGAAAATAAAATCACCTATTTAGTAGCCTAGATATGGATTTAAGAGCCTAACTTTAAACACTGTTTCCTTTTTAACTGTTGTTCACTATCTATAGTCATACAGAATACAAATGCTAAGAGCCAAATCTTGCTGTTCTTATCAAAGCAAAGTTGCCATTTAAATGAATAGGTATTTTTTCTGGAGTAAGTAGTGAATTGACACCCCCTCTCCCCCTCATGAACAGGCTACAGGGCCACAGTGCAGCTACTTTGTGCCTGCCAACTTTCATGGATTGAGAACTGGTTAAAAGACAGGAAAAGAAGGGCAGGAATAAAATGTTAAATTTTCAGAATGGAGAGGGGTAACTAGTGGTGTTCCCCAAGGGTCATTTCTAGGACCAATCCTATTCAACTTAGTCATAAATGATCTGGAGAAAGGGGTAAATAGTGAAGTGGCAAAGTTTGCAGACAATACTAAACTGCTCAAAATAGTCAAAACCAAAGCAGACTGTGAAGAACTTCAAAAAGATCTCAGAAAACTAAGTGATTGGGGAACAAAAAGGCAAATTAAATTTAATGTGGATAACCGTAAAGTAATGCACATAGGAAAAAATAACCCCGACTATACATTCAATATGATGGGGGCTAATTTAACTACAGCTGATCAGGCAAGAGATCTTGGAATCATTGTGGATAGTTCTCTGAAGATGTCCAGGCAGTGTGCAGCAGCAGTCAAAAAAGCAAACAGGATGTTAGGAATCATTTAAAAAGGGATAGAAAATAAGACCAAGAATATCTTATTGTCCTCATATAAATCCATGGTACATCCATATCTTGAATACTGCGTACAGATGTGGTCTGCTCATCTCAAAAAAGGTATACTGACAATAGAAAAGGTTCAGAGAAGGGCAACTAAAATTATTGGGGGGTTGAAACGGGTCCCATATGAGGAGAGATTAAAGAGGCTAGGACTTTTTAGCGTGGAAAAGAGGAATCTAAAGGGGGTGATATGATAGAGGTATATAAAATCATGGAAGTTAAGTCCTTTAATAGCTATTAGCCAGGATGCGTAAGGAATGATGTCTCTAGCCTCTGTTTGTCAGAGGGTAGAGATGGATGGTGAAGAGAGAGATCACTTGATCATTACCTGTTAGGTTCACTCCCTCTGGGGCACCTGGCATAGGCCACTGTCGGCAGACAGGATACTGGGCTGGATGGACCTTTGGTATGACCCAGTATGGCCATTCTTATGTTCCTATGTTCTTATTTAACTTCCAGGAAGAAACAGTGCCTGCTGTTCCCCTGTGCCCTATGTTATTTTTGGACCATTGCACCCATATTGTTATGAATCTTCTGGCCATTCACCAAGGCCATCCCAACTCCCTACTCTCTCTGTTGGCCTTTTAAGAATCTATATGCAGTTTATCTAAAGAGCATACAGAGGTGCCAGAGTTTTCCCCACACATCTAGTTTGTTCATGGGTCCCTGCATAGTCTATCCACAGGCTTAGGTGGTGTAGGTGGTCTTCAATCAACCGTTCATATTGAGATAAATTTTTAAAAGTCAAAGTTTGGAGCAATCTGGTGAACAACTTGAAAGCTTGCTAGTATGTCTTTATATAAAAAAGCAACTAAAATCTTTTGAAGACTTTGTAACAGAATAAACAATCAGTAAATTATACTTTGAGGGTCTTTGACATCCATCAACCTTCTTTAAATGAGAGGTACCAATAATGTGTCTTTGTGAAAAGAATGCCTGAGCACAATCACATGTGGTGATCGCATAGGATGTATTTTTGGATTTCTTAATGTAGCATACCAACCTGGAGTGTATCATTAGATGTTGTCAACAGCAAGGAAAACTGCCAATCACATTAACAACTAACTACTTTTAAAAATCAATCTAGTGACTTTAATTATGATTAAGTATTTATGAGATGAAGTAACACTGAATATACAAATCCTTTTGGTAATAATCTCAGAGTATTTATTTTCTCCATGGGGCTAGGCCTCTCTCTTACAAAGCACTTACAGTGAGTGTGTAAATTTGAAGTCAGTGGGCTTTCTTACATAAACAAAATGTGTGCTTGAGAGAAAGTATGTTAGCTATCTTAAAAAAAAAAATCCTTGAAGCCACTTGTTGCTCCAACAACTAACCATAACCGCATAACCTCTAAACGCATTGAATGAATTGTCTAAAACCTAGAGTTACTTCCCTTGAATTATAGCCTGCATTTTCTCCAGTCTGATTTTGTCCTTCTAGTTGAACTGAGACTGTTCACAAAAGTCTTTAGTGATATTCTTTTGACAAAGGGCCATATTCCAAATATATTTAGTGCCTAACGATGCAGATGTTGGGATTTTCAAGAGAAATGAAAGGAGTTTAGATGCCTAACTCTCATTCAAATCAAACCTAATACATTTAGGTGCTTTTGTAAATCCCACTGGTGCACCTATCTCAATCTTCATGCACCTATATACCTTTGAAAATCAGGCCCTAAGTCTTATGATCGCTATACCGTCCTCATTCTCAACCTCTTACTTTCACCACTAGTGATCATACCCAAAAACTGACACTGTGTGTGTGTCTGTCTGTCTCCTTACTGTTGAAACTCTAGTTCAGGACCTCAGAGTCTCCTATCTTATTTATTGGAGCCTTCTTCTCTCTGGCTACCTCCCCCACACACGTTACCCATTTCCAGGTCTATTTCAGCTGCTGAGATAATCTTACTTGCTTATTGCTCTGACCCCTCTCTATTAACATCCTGTTTTCCACCATATCAAATTTAATCTTCTTGTTTTCACCTTCAATTTTTTTCCTGTCCTTAGCTGCTCTTGTCCTTTTTTGGAGCAATTTCTGTAGGTGAATGGTGGAGCAGTTTATTAGTCATTACTTTCTTGGCCTGGGTTTTGTTGAAACAATGCATACATGAAAACATTTTTTTGGTTAGCTTTTGGAGATTAATGGGCCTGGTTTAGAGGTCCCAGATCCTGAAGCAGCTCTGCCAGTAGTTTGGTAAGATTCTCTACTCCTCTCTTGGATTCAACTATTGATACTGGCCAGAATTTTAAAAAATACGAGCTCAAATGTAGGCTCCTGAATAACTAGGCTGATTTTCAGAAGTGCTTAATGCCCACTGATTATAGAAGAAGTTTTTTTTGTGTTTATGTACAATATTAAATCTTGGCCAAGATTGTTTCTAATACCACATCCATAATTCTGTCCCCATAGGTAATCCTGGTTATCTGTGCCAAAGAAAGTACAAAGGTAAGTAGAAGAAATCACACTCCTAATCAGAAGAAAATTTAAAAAGTTCCACACCATAGTTAGACATTTTATTTCAATCATAATATCTTTTTAATTCCAAACTAGAGGAATTGTTGTAGGTGATAATCAGCAGGGTAGATTTTGGCTGTCTTTAGTCAGAAACACAGCTGAATGTTACCATGAGCAATTTTGAATTTACATCCTAGTTAAGTCTGATTGAATTGACTAGCTCTACAATAGCAGATTGGTATCCATGGTGTAGGAAAGCAAATGCAAAGTCTGGCTGAGATTTGATTACAGTTGGCTGAAAAAAATGTTTTGTTTTGTTTTTTTCTTCTGTGAAATTACACACATACCAGCACCCCAAATCTCATTCAAAGCTTTGTAGTTGAAAAATTTCTGCTTTCCCTTGGGAAGTTTCAAACTGAAATTTGTTTCAAACTGATTTCTGAAATGAAAGTGTTCTGTTTGTTTTGACAGAATTTTTTTAACTAAAAACTGACACAATTACATTTTAATCAAAATACAGCCAAAATTTTAATTTCATGTTGATTTGAACTAAAAATGTTTTTGTAAATTTACTGTTGGAAAACAAAACTGATATTTTCCTGTAGAAAAAAATATTAGTGTTAATTAAATTGTGGTTTTGGCAGGAAAAATTTTGACAAGCTCTAGATTACAAAATTTGAAATCCACAAAGCACTATTTGTACTGATTTTCTGAATAATTTAGGCAATATAATTGCATCCAGTTATTCCTGTTTTGAGTCCTATAACTTCCATTTGAGTAAAGCATATCTTCTAGAAAAGCATTAATTTTGACTAATCTCCCTCACTGAGATCCTATGGATCTCAGACAGTTTGGGGTTTCAAACTGCCCAGTTCACCATATCTTGAGTCCAACAATCTTGCTGTTCTTTACCCTGTTTCTGACCTTGGTCCATTTCACATTCCAGACCTTATAGATGCAAATTTTGTCCAACAAACACATTAATAGAAATCTCTTATTTTGATATAACTTGCTTCCATTGAGCTGTTGCACTTCATGTGATTCTGTGTGATATTTTCATAAAATGTGTTGGTTACTAAAAATTAACAATATTTTCCTTTATTTGCTTTGTTTAAAAATTAAATCTCTTCTAAACAAGCATTAATTACCACATTTCTTTGTTTCAGCTGATTATAACTTCTAATTTCTGTTGCAAAGTATTTCAGTCAGAAAATCAGCTCATTCATTTCCTTGCACTTGCTATGTGGAGGAATTAATATGATCTTGTCATTACATCTAGTTTCAGTGGTAGAAGAGAACCAAAACCCCAAGTGAAACCATCTGCTTCTTTTTCCTCCTTATGACTAATGATCAAAGGATTCAGTAACTTACTTCTGGACATGTTTTTGGTTCAGTTAATCAATCTGTGATGCAATGTAGTGAAAGATAGTGTGGGATATGATTGGGAAAGACAAAATGAATAGCTGTTTGTGTTAATACCGGAAGACTGCAATGTCAAGATTTTGCAATAAATATGGCACAAAAACAAATGGCTAAGAGAAACAGAATGCACATTTTAAATGTTGTATCACTGTATAAATGGTGTATTTATATTTTAGATGTCTGCACTTTAAAGAATTGTATGAGCAGCAAATTATAGTCACTTGTGTATTTGGTGTAAGACTGTCCAATCGTAGATGAGATAAACACATCTTTCCTTTGTCGTTAATAGCTGAATTATTAATTGGACTTTGCTTCTCACAGTAATTATTTGAAGAACAGAATTTAGACTGCATTGTCCTAAGGAACACAGAGAATCTGTTTTTAATTCATTGCTGAATTAACTGCACTCAAAAAGTCAGCTTAAAAACCTGCTGGCTGTCAGCCAACAACAATTGCCACAAGTCAAAAGAGCTGCAAGAAGCAGGTCAGATTTAAGGAGCAGAGAATGCTAAAGCTCAATTATTTAAATCAAAAAACCAATGCAGATGATCAAATAAGCCGTTGACAATATTTGATCTGGAGTACAGGAGAACCATCTGTTCCTCTATTAGCTAAACCATAGTAATTCAGGCAACAATGTGTAGTTAATAGTGTAATGCAGCTTACATTTTTGGATAGTTGATTCTAATGCAATTCTCTGGCTAAATTTCTAGAGAATACTGCAGAATATCTATATGCTAAAAATAAAAATACAACACCAAATATATATATACGTTATCCAAACTAAAAGTGCAAAAATGATTTGGTTCAATATTTTGCTTTTCTTGGTGTTTTATAGAAATGTTAAACAGTAGCATTCAGCTAAATTCTCTTGTTACTTGTTACCTTATGAGCTATACATTGGGCTGTGGTGTACATTGTATGAGGATTCTAATTCCTGACTGCATCCTGCTTACTTTGCTCATAGGAGTCGTGCTGTTGGCTTCAGTTTGGGACAATGATCTTATGCATCAGTGTTTTAATACAAAGAACTATACACTGTAACAAATTTTCTAATTTTAGTCACATATATCTCAGAGAATATCTTCTAGATTTGTGGGCCAGATTTTGTTTATTTTGCTGATGCAAAACAGCCACTGAAATCTTAAAGCATTGTGTGTCAGTGAAATGAAAAAGATTTGATCCTTTATAAAAGAGGAAGATCTATCAAGTGTCAGCTAATTTTCAGCAGTTATTCCAATGAATTAGGCACTTTTTCAAATGCAAAGATCTTACTAACTATTGTAAATCTGACTTTGCACGAGTAGTGTTTTTGGGGTTTTTTTGTTTTGTTTTATTTTTTTATCAATGTTCTTTGTTTTAGAGCTAAGGATAGAAATTGTTTTCCATGCTTTCTGAAAGAAAGTAGATACCATATAATTACTAAGGACCTCATTTACTTGAGTATTGACATTATGCCATCTGTAGTTAGCACCATATGTGTATCTAAATAACTTCCCTGGTGGTCAGCTTTCCAAAGATTGCTCTTTTTTTTTTTATGTTTAACAAGTTTTTAATGATGTGAAGCCATTCATTACTGATTTAGAGCCCAGGTTTACCATAAGAGCTGCATTGCACTTATCTGAAGAGTGTGCCATTTTATGCATTCTGAATAGTGATGGGAAGACTTTAATTAAGTGTTTGATGAATATTTTTCCTTTATGCAAACTATCTGAATCTTCTCAGTCTGCAAAATTGGACTCTGATTGCAGGGAAAGGGTTTTTTTGCTGTTTCATGGTGAGTTCAGGCAAGATCTACTTTGACCAATCTCTGATTCAAGAAGTTTTCTTCCGCACCAAATAACGAGGCTGATCTAGCATTTCAAATTGGACGGGATGCTTCTGTTAGAGTGGCCCAACTGTTCTGAGTGTTGCAGGTTCATAGCCTCTGGGAAGTCATTCAGTTGGGGCCTTCTAACACTTGTGTGATTGGCCCGGTACAAACATACAAGGAAATAACTTCTCTACCTCAGAGAGCTTTCACTCTGTTACAGACGGGGGGGGGAGGGCAAGTTGGGCAATTTGCCCCAGGCCCGCAGGTGCTCCCCCGAGAGTTTTTCAGGGCCCCTGGAGCGGGGTCCTTCATTTGCTCCAGGACCCCCAGAAAACTTTCTCAGGGCCCAAGCCCCCAGAGCTTTTTCTGCTCCGGGTCTTTGGCAGTGGGAGGTCCTTCTGCTCGGGACCTGCCACCAAAGTGCCGGGTCTTTGATGACAATTCAGCGGGGGGGTCCTTCCACCCCAGGACCTGCTGCAGAAGTGCTGGGTCTTCAGCTGCAATTCAGCAGCAGGGGGCCCCCACCGCCAAAGACCCCAGGGCCCCTGAATTTTCTGGACGGCCCTGGTTACAGACACAAACACTACACACTTCCTTTTTAAAATTAGTTACATATTTTAAAAATGCCCTAGCAGTAGTTTCAGTATGGTAGCTGTGTTAGTCTGTATCAGCAAAAAGAATGAGGAGTACTTGTGGCACTTTAGAGACCAAAAATTTTATAACAAGTACTCCTCGTTCTTTTTCCTAGCAATAGTGTTAATGATATGTAGGCATGATCACAGTAACAGAGAACACAGATGACTATTTCCACAGTCAGTTACTACAGTTTCAAGTGAATTAGATGTGCATTTGTGCATTTTCTCTCTTTAAAATCAGATGCTAAGATTTCAGGGTGGTTTTATAAAATCCTTTGGAGTGTGTTTTTTTTTTTTAATAAATTAAAGGCTTTGAAGACACACCTTGTGTTTTAATGAATGATTTTGAGGGAAGCAGTGTCACATGATTGGCACCAATTCCCTAAGCAATTCAGATCTGTTTCTGATTGCCACAAATGACACAAAACCAATTTCATGTGCATTCTTATCCCCTCTCATGTTTTCTGGGGTTCTAAATTCTTTGTTTTTTTATGAGTGCCAAATTCACAAAACAGGTTGAGAATATTTTACATTCCTATAATGGAAAGACAAACTGAGATTAAATTGACTTTGGGAAACAAGGATAGTGAGTCTCCTGATTTCCCCCTGAATTCACCTGATTTTCAGTGCATAGGGAGTAGATTCCAGAATCTCCTGTTACAAAAGGCTGGTCTACACTAGGGGGGGAATCAATCTAAGATACACAACTTCAGCTACGTGAATAGCATAGCTGAAGTCGAAGTATCTTAGATCGAGTTACCTACTGTCCTCATGGCGCGGGATCAACGTCCGTGGCTCCCCCTGTCAACTCCTCTACCGCCGTTTGCATTGGTGGAGTTCCAGAGTCGATAGGAGCTCGTTCGGGGATCGATATATCGCATCTAGATGAGACGCGATATATAGATCCCCGAGAAATCGATTACTACCTGCCAATACGGTCGGTAGTGAAGACGTAGCCTTAGTTACAGTTATTTAGACTGTCCTAAGAGAGGGCTTATGCAGTGGAGAGCATGAGGACCAGAGAGATTCTCTGAGTGTGCAGAGAGCAGCCACGCTGAAGTCCCTACTCCAGGAAAGAGCCGAAGGCAGCAGGGAGATCAGACCGTGGCAACTGCATTTGAGGCAATGCACTTCAGCAATTATGAATAGAGGTAACTGGTGTGAAACAGGGCTTCCTGAGTAGAAGGTTGCTGGAGAGGAAAGGGGATAGTTAACCTAGAAGGAGAGATTGAACTACAGAGTCACAGGGAGGTGGGTGGGAGACATGCAATTACTGCTGAAATTGCGTAGGGAATTGTTAAAGTGATGTGGCTATATTACTGGCTGAGATTTTCCCAGAAAGCCTGGGTTTCACTGCAGTCCTTGTATAGAGGGTAGCAAAAGACTGATGAGATATGTAACAGGCATTCTCCCATCATTTTTAACATGCCATCAACTTTTGATTAAACTTCATTATGCTTAGTACAAGCCATGACTTCTGCTATAAAGATATTCAGATGCAATAGAGAACATGGGGCTGATCTTTCCCACTTCCCCGCCTGATCACCAGTTACCCCCTCAAGGCCTTCAGGTCACTCCATGGCCTTCAATTCTTTTAAGGAAAATCTTAGGGGATTTACAACTCAGAGAGAGAGAGAGAGCAAGAGAGCTGATGACAGGCAGCTAGTGGGTGGCATGTTCTGAACTTTAGTTACACTCTGTTGTTATGTAAATCAGCAAATACATATTCATGAGATATTCAAATCAACACATGGAGTAACTTGCATAGAACATCCACCTTTCTGGACCTTCAGCATTAACAAGTATAGAAAACAAGATGGAAGGATTCCCATCAGCTTATTTTTTTCCCTGCAACTTCCTTACTGATAATTTTCACCACTCTTCAATAAATTGTAGAAGAAGAATTTGGACTGATGAAGGTTGGTAGCTGAGCATAATCCCAGACAAACTTGCCTTTCCAGCTTCTCGGCTGTAGAGGTGTGCATGCAGGAGCAGTGTCATTTCATGCAAAATGATGAGCTTCTGCATGCCAACATGACCATATGGCCAGCACACAAATTTCTTAAAACTACTAAAACGTAAGTGCATGTTTTTCACTTTCCATACGCTTCTCTACATATTTTGAGTTTTATGTGCAAGGAAAAAGTTAAAGTACAAATGACTATAGTCATAATCCTCTTGCTGTAGAGCTTTGTCTACAAGATGTTCTCTTTTACTCTTCACATTGTTAGTGTCTCATTTCTTCTGACTGTTGGAAGTTAACTTGCTCCAAGGGGGGGGGGGAGGGGAGAATTCTGTGTAACCTCAGTACTTTTGAAGTAAAACAAAAAAATCATTAATTCATCATGACTTTAAAGTGGCTTAAAAAGGCAGCCACGTTTATTTGATGGAAAATAAAATTACTTTTTTAAGAATTCTCTAGATATTCCACTAAAATGTTTTACACTAGGAAATGTATTTGTGATAAAAGTCACAAATTTAGAACAATGGGAATTTTTCCTATCTCGGATGCTGATCTTTTCAAGGACAACACATGATATTTTTCTTTTGACATAATACTTCTGGAACATATATGTTATGAATGTTACTTCAGATTACTGCCAAACAACGCAGAGCACTTATATGCCTGGAATTAAAATACTGCATCAAACATATATGTTTTTCTTCAGTGGTTGTGAAGAAGTGGTAGTACAGAATGTGATTCTTTTAGAAACCATGGTTAGCTACCTAATTGCAGTGCACATTATTTGTGCTGTTACTGAATGGTTTCACAGTGTGTAGCCACATCAGTTCTCGTCTTGATTTTTGCAACTTCAATTATTGCTGATAAAAGCTGACTTTGTTCAGGGACTCTAAAGTATGGGAAATGTGCTATTAAAATCTCCAGGGATCCTCTTCTAATTCAGAACTGAGTTTTGTGGTATTCAAAAATCTGAACTTTCAAAAAATGGCTAAATAAGAAAATGTCACCTATTAGGCAGAGTTCAAAACTGAGAATGTTAATATTCCAATAGAGAGTGCATTACTGACATCTAGCAACTGTTTTCTTTTCTTTTACAGTTAAATTGCCATGAGATTTAGTGTCAGAAGACTGTTCAGCAATCTCTGTTGTAAATTGTCTTATTTTGATATGTGAATAAAAGTATTTTGTTTATTGTGAAGAGCTTACCTGTGATATGCTCTTAGGAATAAAGTATATGAGAATATGGTATATAACAGAGGTCGTCAACCTTTCAGAAGTGATGTGCCGAGTCTTCATTTGTTCACTCTAATTTAAGGTTTCACGTGCCTGTAATACATTTTAACATTTTTAGATGGTCTCTTTCTATAAGTTTATAATATATAACTAAACTATTGTTGTATGTAAAGTAAATAAGGTTTTTAAAATGTTTAAGAAGCTTCATTTAAAATTAAATTAAAATGAGGAGCCCCCCGGACCTGTGGCCAGGACCCAGACAGTGTGAGTGCCACTGAAAATCAGCTTGCGTGCCACCTTCAGCACACATGCCATAGGTTGCCTACCTCTGGTATATAAGATAAATATGTAATCATAAATTTGAGGTACTCTTTAAAAATAAACACTACATCTGTGAAAGATGGAGGGAAAATGTCTAATTTCTTGTATGATTCTTAAATAGCAGATAAACTATAGGGGTCTGTGGGAGTGTAGAGCCTTGACTCAGGCAAAAATCACAGTGTAACTAGTGGTACATATTCCTAAGTGATTACTGCCAGATCCGTCACTTAATTTGTATCACTTTATTGTCATTAATTTATAATTTATGAACAAATATAGAACATGATTAATGGAAGATCACATTTACAGTCAATTTGATTAGGTTGGTACAGTAGATATAGTACTACTTCTCTTAGAGGCAGGTAGTTCAAAGTTTGCTAAGATTGCAATATGCTGTCCTTCTTCATTCATTTCTTTCCATCTACACCAGGAATTGATATACCTGGGGGCCAGATTATGCCAACTTCATTTGTGTCCAGGATAACCTCAAGTCCTATCATCATCTATTCTATACAGGTTCTTATACTGTGCTCGTTACAGATGTACGTGAACACCTTGCAGTAGTCCATTAAGTAACATAATTTTGCATCTCTCATGTGTTGTTTGTTCTCTCATCTTCTACCCAGGTAACAAAAGTATGCAGTGCAGTGTTTTTGTGTGTATGTTGTTTTTAATATGTATGTTGCTATGTCCTGTTAGAAAAGGCAAGGTAAAAAGTGCACTTGCAGCAGAAGGTGGTAAGGTTTGTGATGGTCTTGAGGACCTGGGCAAAGTTCACTCTATAGTCTCAGACCCCCCTGGACAAAGTTCTGTCTCCAAAACAGATGAGCTTTATCCTTATTGTAGAGAGAATTTCATTGTGCTAGAGAAGCATAGTGTCAAACGCTGTCCTTGTCCTGAAGCTTTATTCAAACATTCAGATATTCTAAGCCCATACCATAGGCCACCTTGAACATATGAACAGAGACCTTGACTTTGATTCAATATTCTGTGGGAAGACAGCATAGAGAGCAGAAGACAGGTTGATGGTAGCCTGTGTTTCTGAGGAGACTCACGGTATTGCATACCAGCTGGAGATTTTGAAGTGCCAAAAGCTTCTTACCCAGTTATATTACATTATTCAGCTGAGAGGTGATGGAGGTGTGAATAACTGAAGTGAGATCAGAATGGGACAAAACCTCCTAGTCAATTGGAGATGATAGACTTAAGCATCTGCACTAAACAGAAAAGTCGATTGAAGGTAAGCAATTAGAGTTACGTGAATAGCATAACTCAAATCAACATTGCTGAGATCTTACTTACTGCAGGGTCCACACCGTGATGTTAATAGGATTCACTCTCCCGTCGACTCCCCTTACTCTTCTTGATCCGATGGAGTATAGGAGTCAACAGCAGAGTGATTGGCAGTCGATTTAGCAGGTCTTCACTAGTTGAACAGGGATTAATGGAATACTAGTTGCTGCTAATTTATGAATGATGCGGGTAAGCATATCTATCTATCTCTATTCTTACATGGTAACCATGGCATCTGAGCACCAAGCTCTGAGATAAAGACCCAAATTGTGCCTTTTCAGGTAAAAGACCCAGTTTGGGGTAGTGCATGGAGAATCAGGAGTTGTAGTAATCCCTGGAGCTCCCAAGAACACTTTGCAACACAAAGAGCTGCTGAAAAATGCTCCCTTTAATGGCCAACCAGCAGTGTTGACTGATGTGGAAGGAGTTTAGAGCCAAGACTACTCCTCTTCCCTGTTCTTCTCCATAAATCTTTAACTCTCGTAGAAGACAAATAAATAGTTCCAGGGAAGAAGTTTACCAAGAAGGAGAAGAAAAACAACAAGAAGCCAACTTCCTCTTTTATTACATTGGTGCAATGATCATTAATATGCAGATATTGTACCAGTGAAACAGAAGAGAAACTGACCTGGAATATTTCAAGAAATGTCTTCCTACTTGTGAAGCAGAAGTACCCTGGGTAGATTTAGCACAGTGTTTCTCAAACTGGGGTCACTGCTTGTGTAGGGTGGCCAGTAAGTCCCTCGGCCCACGCCAGTTCCAGCAGCTCCTATTGGCCTGCAGTGGCGAACCGCAGCCAGTGGGAGCCGCGATTGGCCGGACCTGCAGATGGGGCAGGTAAACAAACCGGACCAGCCTGCCAGGGGTTTTCCCTACACAAGCAGCAACCCCAGTTTGAGAAACACTGGTTTAGCACTAGTATAGGAATTGGAAATAATGAAGAAAACTTTGCCCTCACCTTTATTACTCAACTCAAGATGCCTCTTGCTAAATATCTTACAAGATGTAGAAATGCATTGTGTAGTAGGCTATGTCACAAGTATAATCTCATGATAAGCTTTCTAACATCTGTTCTGAACTTTACATATATTTTCTTCTGTTCTTTTCTGTGTTATCCTTGAGGCAAAATTCTCCTCTCCGGTCCTCACTGCAACTCTCTTATCCACGCTGCACAGCTCTTTATATTTTACATTCATTTTGCAGCCTGAACGTCCGTTGATGTGAATTCCACAAGCAAGAACAGAATATATATATTAGAAGTCTTCAGTTCAGATAGCAGGTTCTCACTGCGAAACATAGAAAAAGGAGAATGCAAAAGCACCCTTTATTGATAATATTTTAATGGCCTTTGTTTTTGCTTTCACTTTTTTTTAACTGCACGTACAATCATTTGCACAATCAGGAACATAAGAACAAACATTAATATCTAACATAATAAAAGGCGTCCCTCACATATGACTGTACCTATTAAATCCAGGAAACAGCAGTCCCCAAATTAGCAAATGAACTGGCTGATTCAAAATTTGAGTTTCAATATTTTCTGTGATTTAGAATGTATAACGTCAGTTTATTACCTTCCTGTATAATTTTCACCCTTTTAATTTAGCAGGATTGTAAATCAATTTTGTCAATTGAGATATGTCACCTTCAAGCAATGTGACAATAATGCTCCGTACAGTCAGTATTAGATTAATTGCTTCATCAAAACATACTAGGCTGCTAAATAGTTATTGGATTCAACATTCTTCATCAGTGTGATATTTAAACAAGATTATCAAGAACAATCCTTTTTGTCTATCCAGCATTTTGGGTAGAGTGAAGTCTCAGTCAGTGTGATTTTAAGAGAGCAGTGAAGGAAAATGTCCATTTTGCTGCTACTTGTTTGAAGAAGCACATTTTAAAAGACTTTGGTTCTCCTGTACTTTCCCAAGAGAGATTTGTTGTAGGAAGAGATCTCCCACAGAAGAGCTGTTTAATAAAAAATAGCTAGCTAAGCCTTGGAAGCATTAATTATCTCAAGGATTTTGGAGTTTGATTATTTTCTGATGATCCATTACAACTATATATTGTCAATTAATGTTGGTTGTTATTTGCTACAGATTTTTATATTTGTTTCATTCAGAGGCCCCAATCAGGACTGGAGACCTGTTTTTCTAAGAGCAGTACAAACTTGCAGGAAGACACTGTTCCAGTCCTAGTGGATGTTGATACTTAAGAGAAAATTCTGAAAGCAAAAGCTACTGCCCTGGGTGATTGAAGCTATAGCACTGGAGAAAGTATCTAGTGTGAACTCATTGGGAGGCATAGACAAGGACAAAGTATCTGAGGGCATGAATGTAATAGGTTTACTACTTTTACCTACTTGTAGTGTCTTAGTCCACCTACACTCAATTCCTGCTCCAATTTATATTAGCAGGGTGTGGTGTTTAAATGTGCTTGTAATTATTAGAACTGGGAGCACTGGCTGTTGGGAGTCTGAAAGGACAGGAAACAGGAAGGAGAGGGGAGGAGTTGAGGAGGCTGAGTGGGAGTGACAGAGGGCGCAGCTGCAGCTTGGTAAAGAGGTTTCCACTGTAAAAATAAAGTCCTTTTGAAGCTTGTTAGTAGCTTGCCTGGTTGATACAACACAATGGTGAGAATTCTTTGGTCAAAAAATGTAGTGTCAAGAACATCTGTTGCAGAGAAAGGGACAGAATGGATACAGATAGAGGCGATGCCACGAGACAAATCACTGAACAGGCTTATGAAACTAACGTGGTTAACTTCTAAATGTACATGGCTATTCGACTGGGGGAAACCCCAAAAATGCATAGTAAGTCTCATGAGTACAACATTAAAGCAAGTTGCTGAATTCGCGGTGGGCCTGATCCAAAGCCCACTAGAGTCTTTGTGAACTTTTCCGCTGACTTCAGTGATTTATCCCAGTAGGAAATTGCTTCCTACTATACACTAGCTCAGCTCTACTGCCCAGGGTATTGAAGGGATGGGGTGGAGCCAAGGTTCTGGCAATTCCCTGCCCACCTACATGTACAGGAAGGAGAACAGCAGTCCTGCAGAGTACACTTTCTCTTATGATGTGACCTACAAAACACATTTCCCTTGTGGTGGAGGAAGAGGGTGCTTGACAACCCTGCATGGGCATTCTGGGGAAGAAATAGTCTTGCTTCTAATATTATATATTTTGTAAACTTAGAGCTGGATTCTTTTTTTAAATAGCATTAAAGTTACAAGAATGCAAAAGAAGTACCTGTAACCAAAGACAGAAGGTATCTGAAATCAAAGACTATTTGTAAAGAGTTTGTGATCCCAGGATCAAAGGGACTACATCAATGTGGTTCCTGTTTAGTCATTCACAATTTCATCTATGTTGTAGTCTTGTAGTTGAAATATAGCTCAAATGATTATTTATCTTTGCAAATGTTGTAAAACAGATTAATAGAATCATATAAATTTAGAATTAGCCCTTGGCTGAGGTCTTCTATGTTCAAAATCTTCCAGCCAAATCATTATCTCTCAAATTTGGGACATTTAATGAAATCTGGACTGGAGAACAGACCCTTCACTATAATAATAATGGAAGTAATAGGGAGGGGAAGTCATTGGAGTGACACCAACTTCTCTCACTGATAAATTTGGCCCTATTCATTCATGAATTTTGAGATTCAACATGAGTAAGCGAACTTCCTATTACGTTGTTTGTAAATGTTCTTACTACTCTTTTTGTGAAATACTGTACAGATTGGTTTCAGAGTGGTAGCCGTGTTAATCTATATCAGTAAAAAGAATGAGGAGTACTTGTGGCACCTTAAAGACTAACAAATTTATTTGAGCATAAGCTTTCATGGGCTAAAACCCCATTTCATCAGATTCATGCAGTGGAAAATACATCCGGTGAAGTGGGTTTTAGCCCATGAAAGCTTATGCTCAAATAAATTTGTTAGTCTCTAAGGTGCCACAAGTACTCCTCATTCTTTTTACTCTACAGTCTGATTCTTGTCAGCAGACTAATGATTATGTACATGGTAAAAATCTTAAGGTAGAATGTTGTTGACATGTAGGATTGTACTTTTTTATTTCAACTTTAGGACATGTGAAAGATCTTTTGAACACTGTTTATAAAAAAAAAGTTGTCCATTTTTTTTCTTGAAGAATATGCAGGCTTATTTTATAATGACATTTAGGCCTTCAAGATTGTCTTAAATGCAATGAAACTCTGGCATTGTGTTATAGTCTAGTTTCCATAATGCTACAGAAAAAAATATTTAATTGAATGCAATTTTCTGTTCTTGTTACTTTTAAACAGGAGGATAACTTACCAGGCTTATATCATCTAATAGGGTCAGTGGAAAAAGACATTACTATATTTTGGTGCTCTGGGCATTTGAATTTTGATGGCCCAAACTTCCACAGTTCTGGGCCATCATTTATTGGATCATAAAGGCTTTGGGGGTAGGGTGTACACACTCTTATTGTCAAGGATAAAGAATAAATATGGATTGCCGAGTATTTAAAAAAAAAAACTTTTAAAAGACCAAACTTGTGAGGCATACCTTGTGTTGCTGCTCTGAAAAGTGATTTAGTGAAAACAGCATCTTTTTTTCTAACAGGTCTGTGTTTTCAGCATTATGTCTGCTGCTGTTAGGGACCAAAATATTTTACTTTGGTGGTTGTTCCTGTTAGCACTGTAGAGTCAACAAATCTGAGAGAGAGAGAGAGAGAGAGAGTCAGATTCCATTCATTCTTGTCTATCATCAACCCAATATTTTACTAAGAGCTTTTCCACACAGTGCACAACGCATACCAGAAATGTGTAAATTGTAGAGCGATCTAAAGTGTTGCACTCTAACTGCCCTGTGTAGGCCCTGCTGACACACTCTAAAAGCTATCTAGTACATGTTGATGGAGTCCCATTTGAAACAGGGCTACGTTAATGTGCATTGGGAACCTTTTATAGTGCATCAGCAAGGTCTTCATGGGGCAGTTAGAGCACAATACTTTAGCACACTACAGTTGGCATCTCTCTGGTGAACATTGCTGCACTGTGTAGACAAGTCTTAAATTCCAATCACAAGGCTAATCAGTTACACTTATGCAAATTATTGAAAGAAATAGGATTCCCTAGGTGTTGTCCAATGTATAATCTGCAGACAATTAAGATGAATAGGTTTAACTTAAGGTAGGATTTAGCCTTCGGAATCTTCTTGCTGATGATGCATGACTAGTGAAAAACGCAATTTGACTTTCCAATCTCAGACTGAGTTTCCAGGTCTGGGAGTTAGAAAAAAAATTGTAAGCTGAACACATTTGATGTGGAAACTGGGATAATAATTATGGAGCACAAATACCATTTTACAGAGTCACTTCTCAGAGTAGAGCTTTACTTTAGGTAAATACATATATTGATATATTGTACATAGTACATCATATATCCAACCTAAAAATACGTTTACTATGTCCCTACTATATAGATCTCTTCTAAGAAACTCCCAATAGCCTTCTAACTTTATTCCATGTTGCTTTTTAATTAATGTAACCACAGAGTAGTGAGCCTACTGTTAATGACAGCCTAACTATTTGTCAGATACATCAGAAAAGTGTTTTTTAAACTAATGTAGGATCAAAACTAACATAAAAAAAGATATTTTAAATGAGAATTGCTATGCACGGATATGTGTATATATATGCATGTGTGTTTACACATGAGGGTTTGTAAGCAGATATTGTTCGCATCAGATTACTTACTGTGTCTGTTATAGTCTTTAAAATATATGATGAAAATCGACTGGCTACTTTGACTCTCAAAGTCCTACAGAGTTCTGTGTAAATTAGAGTGGTCCAAAATAATTTATTTCAATTGCAGTTCTCTTCGGTAGTCTGCAGACTCAGAGTCTGGTAACAACAAAAATGCTAGATGAGTATGAAGTGCCAGAAAATGTCTTTGTTGTTGGATGTGTCTGCTTGACTGTTTACTTTCACTAACTTAACTGTTTTAAATAAGTAAATTATATCAGGGACATGTGTAAGGAAAAGAGAACTTTCACATGCCTACTAATGATGTGAATGATCTACCTGTCAGTTGACGATCTATTCATGAAGACGAACATGTGCTGTTCTAAAGTGATTTACATGGTTCAATGTGTTTGGAGCATTATTTGCCTCAGTGAAGATGTCATTTTTCACTGCTGTTACTCGATTTGTATAGACAGATTACTCTATGGCTAGAATTCTCTGTTGCTGTGGTGAATTGTTGCAAAAGCTTGCTGTCTGTATGGCAGTTCCCTACAGCAGTGGTTCTCAACCAGGGTTACGTGTACCCTTGTGGGTATACAGAGATCCTCCAAGGGGCACATCAACTCATCTAGATATTTGCCTAGTTTTACAACAGGCTACGTAAAAAGCATTAGCAAAGTCAATACAAACTGAAATTTCAAACAGACAATTACTTGTTTATACTGCTCTATATACTATATACCAAAATGTAAGTATAATATTTATATTCCAGTTGATTTATTTTATAATTATATGGTAAAAATGAGACTGTAAGCAATTTTCAGTCATAGTGTGCTGAGACACTTTTATATTTTTATGTTTGATTTTGTAAGCAAGTAGTTTTTAAGTTAGGTGAAACTTGGGGGAACACAAGATAAATCAGACTCCTACAAGGGGTACAGTAGTCTGGAAAGGTTGAGAACCACTGCCCTACAGTGCAACACTCATCATGAACAATATTGAATCTAATGCAATTCACATGCAAAAATATTACACTGTCAGTTCAGAAAATAGCCCCTCCTTTTTTACTACAACGTTATTTAAAATAAGCAAGATCTGGACCACAACGATCAAGACTCCTATTCAGCAAAACAGTTAAGCACATGCCTAAGACCATCCCCAAAGTAAAGTACATGCTCAAATGTTTTTATTAGTCATGGCCCCTAGTCTTTTATTATTATTATTATCATTGTTGTTATTGTTGTTGTTGTTGTTGTTATCCTCTATCATTGCACCATTTTCCCTTGTTCTTGCTCATTGATTTGTGAACTTCCTTTTGTTTCAAAAGGAAGAATACAATACCCAGATTCATTAGTTTTAATCTTTGTCTTATGGGAAGAACCTGCCTATGTTGTAAGCCCCCTATACCAGAACTTAAGAGTCATTCTAAACTCCTCCATGTTATTGGATGCAATAGTAAACACTGACCTTGAGAGACAATTTATTTTTGCTTGTGTAAATCTATTTCTCTGATAAACTGCTTCCGGAATCTGAGAGACAGAACTTGCTCCTTTGCGAGGGAACATCATCATTACAAACCAATACAGAATGGCCCTCCTTTTGTGAACTATGGCAACTTCTGGAAGTGAGCAGCTACAACACAGTTTAAAATTCTGTGTGTGATGACTTTTATTGAGTTCCATGTCACAAAATCCCTTTGATTTTTGCTGCTAGAAGATTGGTTAGTCCCACTAACAGGCAGACACAACATTTTAATAAACAAATATTATGAGTGAGACAGTGTTATAACCATCGGATTTCCTATAAACAGATTTAAATGCATCTTCACAGGAGTGCTGTGACAGTAGTGTGTTATGCCCAGAGGCCTATTACTTGATCTAGAAAAATTTTTAAGCACATGCTTAACTTTAGGCACATAGTTAAGCCCACTGAAGTCAATTTAAGAGCATACCTAAGTATTTTTGTCCATTTTTAAATAGCTTCTTGAAGACACTGGAGCTGTTCATGTACTTGAAGTTAATAACTTGTTTAAGAGTTTTGCTTTATTGGGACTATAATAAGCAGCTAGCATGCTCTTCAGCAACCGCTCTGGTTAGCTTATGGAGTGAGAAACATGGATGGGTTTGCAGATAGCTACGCCCCATTCTTTTTGACATATGATAGATTTCCTTCTGTGTGGTGACAACTTTAGGTCTGTTTGTTTGTCATTTATGAATGTGCTGGGACAGGTAACTACCATGATAACAATAATTATATGTCATGTTTTTATATGGTTATGTATTGGTTACATTTTTCATGTTCCAGTCACCTAAGCTCATTTTAATGAGTTGTTGAGAAGAAGAGTGGTCCAGTCACTAAGAGAGCAGCCTGAGAATCTCAAGGGCTGGGTTCAAATCTTGACCACAGACTTTCTATGTGACCTTGGGCAAGTCACTTCCTTTTGTGTAAAGTGGGGATAACATTGCCCCATACAAGTGTGTAGTGAGCCTAGAATGATTGTATGTTAATTGGATACTGCAATGATAGAGACCAGGTATGGTAGATATCTAGACCTGAAGCATTTAAAATTTCCATGTGTTAAAGGATTGCTAGTACAGTGAACCCATACAAACTTTAAATGTAGTAACACTTTGCTAAGCCCCATTATCCCATGATCTTTTTCTGGTGAATCCTTTCCTATCATGAATGGGTACCAATTTGTGTGTAATAGTAGCTTACAACTCTCCTCTTCCTCCTCCTTGAATGATTTCATTAGATGATGCCATAATCAAACATTTGGATATCAGTCAACTTGCAATATTTTTGCTCTGGACCCTCCACTAAGGTTCCCTAAATCTGGTTTCAACCTGAAAATAAATAAGAACCAATGAAATTGCTTTATTTTATGCATTTCAGGCCAATTGTTTGTTGTGCTTTTTCCCCTTGTTTGATGGCATTTGCCTTGTTGACCACTGTTTTGTCACTGACATAAATAACACAGCTTTTGGTCCAGTTACAAAGGCGGTGTCTGCCCCTCTTTTGACTTGTGCATTAAATCTATCATTGAGCAAAACGTTCCTGGCATCAGACGGGAGCTTTAAATTGATACGTTCCTTCCATTCCAGAGTGCAAGCAAGAATGATTGTGTGTTATATGGGAAAATAGAAGAAAGCATCTTTCAATTTTATTGCACGATGCCATTTCATGTTGTTGCAAGAGTTCCATCATTGAAGAGGCCATTTTAAATCATCTCAAGGACACTGAGACCACTCTATGAAATGTTTATATCCAGAGCTTTCTTCAGGGAAGTTTGTTGGTGTCACTGGTTGCCCGTAGTTTTGGCCTGCATATCCTCCATCCCCCAGAAACTAAATTCTATTTGGAGTATTTTACTCCTGGTACTCGTGTGAAATATTGTCTCTTCTCAACTCTACTTTACTATATGTTCAAGATTAAGATTGCCTTCCTGCCAAATGTTCAGGCTTCAAAAAGAACTGTAAAAGCAATAACACTGATACTGTGTGCAAATGCCATGCTTGAAGAAATGTTCTCAGTTCGTAGGAAATAAAAGTGAGACTTAATTCACATTCAAGGCATCACAGATACTGAATAGCTAGAAATCAAGCAATAGATAAAAGAAACAAATGGATCTGATTTATTTATTTCAGTATCAAATACATAAAAAGAGATAGAAAGACCAGGCAGAAAAGGGAGAAGTGGAACATTGTGCATTCTGCGGTCTTGCCTATCATTTCAGGAGCTTCCCAAAAGCCTTTCAATATCAAAAATAAATCTCTACAAATGGTAGGCATGTCACTTTAATCTTTTGAGACAATAAAGTTAGTTGCTGCTGTAATTTGATTTATCACCATGTTCAGATGTGTTGTAACACTGATGTGCAGACAGAACTCCTGGTATAGGCTCTTCAGAAACAAGAGCTCTCTTCTCTTCTCTTCTCTTCTCTTCTCTTCTCTTCTCTTCTCTTCTCTTCTCTTCTCTTCTCACTGTGTTATCTGAGATTTCCCAGGTATTTATCTCCAGTATTTGCAGAGGTGATCCAATGGCTTGGACAGGTCTAAATGCACAAACATACAAGGCAGCTGTTGCCACTGTAATAGTGTCTCCGAAAGTGCTGGCTCCTGGAAGTGATGCTTTTATTTGTGGTGTACAATTGCAATAAATTAACATATATAGGCACCCTGTTAATTTACCTGATAATATCAGGCTGGAGAGGAGCTTTAAGTCACAGCCCATAGTATGGTAGGAGGTGTAGCAGCACTCAGGTGCAGCACCCAGGGGCATTGTGTTACCAGAAGTGGTGGGGGAGTGCGAGCTCATATTTCAATGAGGTTCAGCATGAAAGGGGACATCTGGCAGTCTGCTGCATCACAGGAGACTGGAATTTTCTCCCAACCCCCCGCCATCCTTTACTCTAAAATAGCCTGAAACTGGTGACTTTCTGGGCAGGTTGAAGAAATTGTTTAATTGACAAGGTTCTATGGAAGATCAAAGGTATTCTTTTGGGAGGGAGGGATGTGGAAGGGTGGGTGGGTTTTCTGTTGCTGTAATGTACTGGACAGTTGAGTTATCTGCAGAACCAGTCCGCAAAAAAATTAAGGCACAACATTTTTTCATCAGAATTTGCTAATTCGTCAATTTTGGACAAATTTATGATGGAACCCAGGCAGAGTCCTGATGGATGGAACCCTGCTTGCCAGTCAGATTTTGAAACGTGTTTCACAGGCAGGGTTCAGTTGGTTAAGGCCAGTTTTCCTTCCAGTTTTCCCACCTGGCTCATCTACAGTTGAGGAACCCACGTTTCTAGGGTGCACATGCAGTCTGCTTAGCACTAGGAGTTGTTAGAGTCTCGAGCATGTTCACTGAGAGTGGATTCTTCAGAGGTTTTATCTGTGACGTTTGAGAGAACCTCTACTTGAACATGAGCGAATAGCAATTTTTCAGTGTGTGTCGATTTTCATTGGAATGGCAAAAGGCAACAACCTAGCACAGAGACAGCTCCCTCCTTTCTGCTATACTTCAAACTTCTGCACCAAAGCATGGAGGTGCTAGACCATTTCAAAAAAAAAGTCACCGGAATGTTTTAATATAGACAAAACTTACTTTTCTCTAGCCTTATTCTCAGAGCAGCTGAAATGTTTTGCCTGAAAAAAAAAAAAGAATCTAACTAAAAATAAAAAAAGGAAATTCACTCTGAGGCAGGCACCCAGCATGAAAAACTTCAGCCTGAATGGTTAAAGTTTGACAAAGTTATAAGCAATAGAAAACAAGGTCTTATAATGGGAAGTTCTGGGCAACCTGATTAATAGCTGGTGCCTCCAATTCCATATATAATGGGTTAGTTGTTGTATTGTCTGTGTATGAGTGTAGGTGGTCTTTATTATGTGGTTATATGTTTAATAGTTATGGTACTTAGAGATTTTTGCTCTTTAATCAATTTACTTTATAAAAATTCCTTTATACATTTTGAAAATCTTCTCTTATATTTTTGTTTTTCTTTCACTGTGGACTCCTTTAACATCACTTTTCCACTTTGATATACATTTGTCTCACATAATTCATCATAAGTTTAACAGCTATCTGATGCAGGCATAAAGAGTTATATTTTATTTTACTTTTTAACTTTATATTTCAAGTCTTTCTTAAAAAATTTACATAGATTAGCATTTGAGATATGTAAATTCAATATGAAAGAATCGAAAACTCCCTCATTTGTCAGATACAATTAGTCTGCCTTTTAACAAGTTTTGTAAAATTTGCTGAAGTGGTGTCACTATGGAAGAATTCCCACAGATGTCAGAGGGGATATGAAAATATTCCCTGACTATTCCAAATTGATCAGAACTACAGAGGTCCACATCAGGCTGCACCAGGTTTGATCATTCAGATTACCATTAATTTTTAAGCCTTTGTCTAAAATCTGCTATATGAATTATTTACCAGATTCTTTTCACAAAGAAATGTGGGGGGGAAATAAATGTCTTCAGCTTCTTTTTACTCTTTTTACTGTGTCAGGGTTTTTGCCCATCTTATTGTCTACTGCTAATACTCCCAGATAAACTGAAATGCCTCTTAGTTCCCTGGTTACCTGCCATACACAATAAATGCACAAGAGGAGAGAATCAATATAATTAATTCAAACCGTGGCTGAAATTTAGCTTGTGAATGATAAATGTCCCAATGCTCTTATGACTGGACAAATCGGAGATTACCCACTTGTGTCTTGATCTTGACAAGTCAACAGAAAAAGCTGCCTAGCCAACATGGTTCATTGACCACAGCTGCTTGAAGATATTACCAGGTATGTGTATGAGATATTGATGCAACCTTTCTGATTACATGACAAGGAAGAAAAGTTAGTAAGTGGTGGTGGTGTTTGGTTTTTTTAATATAGTATTAAGTTTCCCTTAGAGAAACACTGAGTTCTGGCTACGTTGCATCACTCTGATTGCATGCAGATATTGTTGTTGGCAATCACTGGGCCCATCTCACTGAATGTAGGGCAACCCTGAGCTCAGCTATGCGGTTCTATTATTTGGGTTTGAGGTGGGAAAGTTACCAGCACCACACATGGGTGGTGGGAACTGGGAAATCTTGGCTTCCTGATCTCCGGATTCTATAGATATTATCCTCCTGTAATGAGCAGAGGGAGAAGAATCAGTGATTGGGGAAGGTGGGAATTATTGTTTCCCTGAAACAGAGAGAGTCCTTCTCTGGGCCCTACACAAAAAGTGCATCCTTAATTATTTGGACTCTGTGTTTGGCTGGACTCCTTAAGAAGTAGATCAAATGGTCCCCCCAAAATTCCTATAAGTTGATTAAGTTAAACCAAACAAAAAAACTGGCAGTTGAAATAAGCAAGGCTGTTCAAACATTATTTTGGTGAAACATTAACAGCGGGTTAGGTTTAGATCTCTCATCTCACAGTGAGTTCACCTTTGGGAGAAAATAACCAGCCTCTTATATAAATCTTTGATAGATCATTCTCTGCAATTGTACTAAACTATTGGCAATTTGACATACTGTTTGATCTCAGTTTTGTGCTTCATAGATCCATTTCTGTGATCTATCATGAATCACTTTTTATTCCAAGATTGTCTAAATTTATATACCCCTTGAGACAATAGTGAAGGATTAGACCAAAGGGGCTAGATTTTTTTACTTTATTTATGTGTCTAAAGATGCATATTGTCAACCTACTTGTTTTTTTTTTTTCAAAAGCACCTAAGCATTTAAGTTCTATTGATTTGAATGAAGTGTTTAGGTGCTTTGGAAAAACCTGTAAGGTGCCTGTTCACATCTTTAGATATATACATACCTTAGAAATCTGGCCTTAACTCCACAAAAGACAGCCTCTCTGTTACAGTATTTTATTTACATTCCCCAGTTCTAATTTTATGGTAAATTTGTACAATCCTCATAGAATAGGAGTTCAAATATAACAAGGGGAGTGCATGTTCCATTATGCACGATAGCCAATGTTGCTACATGCACTGACTTTCATAGAATGTTGAAGACTCAGTCATATTTATATCATCCCAATGGTCTTTGAAAGAAACATAGGTCTTTGAAAGAAACTTTCAAATCTATTTGCATACTGCCTGCATACTGTTTTGCTCAACCAATGCCAGATGGGATACGCATGCACAGACAGAGATGTGTTTTTGCACAACACAGATTCTTATTTACACTAAGATCCTTTTACATCATTCTGGCAGTGAAGGGCCCTTATAGGAATGAGAATTAGGCTCTAAGTATTTGTTCATTTGAGTTTGTATTTGGCAACTGATATCAGAGCAGGCTTTGCACATGTGCAAGCTGGGGCATATTTGTCAAAATGTCATCAGTAAGTAACTATGTCACATATGGTTAGATGCTGTTTGCCAGTTATTCTGCTAGAAGGAAGCCAAAGAAGATGGAATTGGACCAGGGGAATAGAGAAAGGTGAACACCTGGCAAGTTTCATATTTGTTTGGTCTGTTGGGAGATGAACACGGGAGAAGCTTCTCCATGTGGCAGGGGAGTTAATGCTACCAGTCAAGGAACAGGATCATAGATGCTCTACAGGTATATAGGATGACAGGGTCTTGCACTCAAGAGTTTATATATAGTGGCAGATGGGGGAGGATGCATATCTAGACTTCTTATTTTTTTTCCATTCTGTTCTTTCCTTTGCTTTACAGAATAACCCATTTCTGCTTCAGGCCAGCCCCATCTGAACTGAGCCCTCTCCTCTCCTTATGGAGCGTTCAGTGTGTGATTCATTTCGTGTGCTAGAATTTAGACTGCTTTTCCGGTGCTCCTCCATTTACCAGAAGGGCTGGTTTGTGAAGATCTGGGAAGAAACCATAAGCTTGGTGTGTGCCCTGTTCTTTTCTGCAGGGTGTTGTAAATAATTTACAATAATTTGGATTTAAGCAAAGAAGAATTAAGAATCTGACTGCTTAATCAATCTGAAGCACATATTAGTATTAAGGTTGTCCTTCTTCAACTTCATTAATCACCAAACTACCTAGAAGAAATGAGAATTCAACAAATATCTAGTCATTTGGCAACAGCCCAAGAGTCATTCTGTTACAAGTATTAAGGGTGGTGATTTTGATCTTACTCCTACGTAAATTTAGACATCAATGAGTGTTTTGCTGATGTAAAACCAGTGTAAGGTCTTGATTCAGCAAAATACTTACTCTTGTGTGTAATCCCACTGAAGTCATTTGGTTTACTAGTTACCTGTGTATTTAATTACCTTGCTAAATAAGTCCAAAGGAGTATATAGCTAAAGTCTTGCTATAGCCACTTTAGTCCCAGGGTTTTAGAGACAAGATGGATGAGGCAGTATATTTTAATGGACCAACTTCTGTTAGTGAAAGAGAGAAGCTACACACAGCTCTTCAGATCTGGGGAAGGTACTCTGGTCTGGAAAGCTCAGAGTAGCTTGAAAGCTTGTATCTTTCATCAATAGAAGTTGGTCCAATGAATTATGTTACCTCACCCACCGTGTCTCTTTATACAGCTAAAGGAAATGCATGTGAAACCATTGCCCCCATAAATATGTTCACTTTTCCATATTCCAAATCATACAAAAGACCCCACAAACTCAATACTAAGTATAGGAAAAATGAAGATGACAAAACATAAATGCATGCCTCAAAAGTAACATTCTTGTTTACTGATGAAACAACATTATTTAGCAGTCCTTCCAATGGCTACAGCAGTACTGCTTATCTTTGTACTGTAACTTCCATCCCTTTCAATATGTTCCATGAAGAGTTTCCATATGTTTAAAAATGCCTTCCCCCCCAACCTCCCGCCTTCTCCTCTCTTGTAGCAATCACTTTCTCAAGAGATGAAATCTGTGTATGGCCATTCCACTTCTGCGGGGGAATACTGTTTAAAATTGCTCTCCTTTCTATCTTTAATGCATAAATCATAAATATCATATAATCTATAATACATCATAAATCATACTGTCATTAATCCATGCTCCCTTCTACACCCAAATCATTTCAGGGAATAAACTCCTAGAACACATGCCATTGATTCTAAGGGGATAATAAAGTTGTTATCATACATGGAGTACATTGTACACTTTTCTTTCCTCTGAAGTGCCAGAGGGAAGGATCTTGTTTATAATGGAACTGCCAAGAAACTTTTCCCACATCCTCTTCATAGTGCCATGCACTTACCTTCATAGTGCCATGCACTTACCTTCTTTCTGGGCATGTATCACATTTGTAGGAACAAGGATGAGGTTAATAGATTTTAAAAGAAAAACACAGTTTGCTGATAGTTTGAGGCTATCATCCAGGTATGTATAATGAGAGCAAAAAACTGCAAGGAATGGACTTAAGTGATCGATTTTGTGCCACTGGGGATGCTAGTGAACGTACAGACATTATTTTCTTTTTCTGTTTGCTGGCATTTCCCTACAGATAGTGCAGCAGCATTAAAACTCTTTTACAAGAGTTCTGAATCTTCTAGTTGAGTATTATAGAACTTTAACAAAATGCAATGCACTCTTTGCTTGGGAAAAAATGTTTCAAAGAGGTGTGGCATTCAGAGGTGCTGAACAATTCTCAGTGACAAACTGGAGTTATCACTGTTCAGCACTGCTGAAAATCTGGACAATAAAAAACACTTTTAAAATGATCTTTCTCTCAACATATTAGACCATAAAAGGCCAATGATTTTTTGTTTGTTTGTGTCTACAGCATTACAAGCATTGCAATTTTCCGTTTTTCCCCCAGAGAGCATTTACTAAAGTATATTGTCCATATGCTGTCCTTGAGAACACAGAAACTTTACAGTCTCCTTGACAGTATATGCAAGGAGTTACATATTTATTTTCCAGTTCAACCAGCTTTGGCGGGTAATGGTTAAAGAGGTGACTAAGCAGAGATTGAGTATTCTGTGCAAAGAAGGATTAACTCCGCTAGACATCTAAGCTATTTTAAACACACATTGCAGCTTGTTACTTTACACATTTAAACAAGACTTTGCTAGTGGTGTTAACAGCAAGATTGCACCATTATGCTCGTTGCATTGAATATTAATACACATATCTCTATAGTACAAAACATTAAACCTTTGAATTAATTATTCCAAAGGACATTCAAATAAATACGTAGCATCAGTTCTTCGTCTGCTGTTAATCAGTGCAGTTCCATAGAAGTAATTGGCAATACTCCGGTTTATATCAGGTGAGAATCTGATCCATAGATTATAATGCTGCTATACAAGGCAATGCGGCATTCTACTATAAACAACCTGGGCTAATAAACTAGTGTTAGTCATGGATTTTACAGTTAATTAGATCAGAATTCCTTTTAAATTTACTAGTGCTATCCACAATAAAAAGACTGAAGTCCAATGAGTATAGTACTTAAGCTTGTAATCCTGTGTACCATTGAGTCTGGTCCTATTCCGATGTTTCAACTTCATCACTAGCATGGTTATTTTTTAATTTTATCTAGCAAGTAAGTTGCACATTTAGCGTAAAATGTTGCTGCAATATATCCCTCATTAATAAAGTTCTCATTAATCTTGTTAGGCTGCTTTCTCCTGCATTGTATAGCCAGGCTGTGATCTGAAAAGATCAACACCGAGAATCTTTCAACTGCAAGATCACTTAATTTGTGGAATCTTGACAAAATCTGCTGTTGGTCTCCAGGAATCAAAGAAAGTTGCTGGTAGTGTAGTGATAGTGTCTCTATTACAGTATCTCTTTTTTTCTGGCTAGGACAAAAATGCAAGTCCATATTGTGATGCTGTATGGATTCTGGGGGTCACTTGAGGATATTATGAATATTAATATTGTAAAATTGCAATGAGTTGTGCCAGATATGTCATGTAACATATGTCCAAAAATGTTATGATTTGCCAAATATGATAATCCCATTCATATGTTTGTATCATCTCTGTATTATGAGTTATGGATTTGTCTGTCTGTCTCTATTTCAGATTTGGTCTATGATTCTGGGGAACACACCCAGACAGTTTGGGCATCAGCTCTGCCTAGTCTGCTTGATGGCCCCTTGATGACTATCAGCTATGCAACTGATCCGTTGAGAGAAAGCAGATGCACTTTATGACTCAGCAAGGCATACAGGGCATGCCTATGGACAGAACTTTAAGTCCTCCAAGCCATGTGCTGGGCAGCTTCTAATTTGACAGCACAGGCCACATGGCAAAAGACTATAAAAGGCAGCTGCATCTTTTCCATTTTGTCTTCAAACCAGCTTCTTACCTCTGGAGTAACCTTTCTACCAATGAAGAGCTGAACAAAGGACTAAATGACCCATTCAAGCTATGGATGTGATCCAGAGAGACTTTCAAGCCAACAAACTCACCAATACTGCTAGAAATCTGATATATGGACTTTGAAGTCTTTGTATGTATGTAACTACTTTACCATTTAACATCTCTTTCCTTGTTCTTTCTTTTTTCTTTAAAATAAACCTTTAGTTGTAGACACTAAATCTTCTTTTGTTTCCATGTACAACTGGCTTGGGATCGTATATTCACTCCAGTAAATCAATTCCATTATTTCCCTTTTTTTGGCATTCCTCAAGGATTCCTACATTCCTTGATTGTCCTTCCCCAGTTTACAGCTATTCCTTTGCTCTTATGTCCATCAAGTTGGTTGCTATTTTGTCCCAGGAACATCCTTTCTCCTTTACCTCTTTTAGCCCCTTCTCATTGGCTTGAAGCTTTCCATCCAGTGTGTTCAGCTGAATAGCAATTAGCCCAACTTCTATATCAAGAACACAGACCTCCTCACTACCATAGAATGTCACATTTTATCTGATTCTCTGTTTAATTCTTCAAGCAATCAATGTATTGACTGATTTTCCCAGGGTGTAAAAGACTACAGACTATGCCACAGACTCTGATCAGGAGTCTGTCTCTGTTGAATCCTCTTGCTACTGAGCTGCTGTGGTGAGTTCTTTGAAGACATTCATTTTTACCACGCATGATTCTCCCTTGTGCCCCTCATCCCAAGCTTTCTTGTGTCTATTTAAACTCCCCACAGTCTAATATTTTGCAGGAATGCTTCTGAATTTGGGTACTTAGATGCTCAAATAAGATCGGTTTTGGCTAGTTTGCTGGAGCAAAATCGAAGTGTGGCTGTTCTAGTTGTTCTCCAAGAATCCCACCCACAAACTATTCAAATTGCGGGTTGATGTGGGGATGAGGAATGGGGGAAAATAGACAAAGCAAGGATTTCTTTGCACAGGACTTCTGCAACTCACAGTGGGCTAGATTATGGGAGTGCAGTGGGAATGTGCACTTTGTGTTAGGCCATGCTGAATCACTATAGCCAGACAGCTCTTGGGGGAAGTGGAGTCCACTTCCTTTTCCTCTTTGAGGATATTTGTGCACCGAAGGAGCAGCCTGCATTTGCCTCTAGCTCTTAAACAATATGTATGGCGGGGAAGGAAGCCTTCCCAGAACCTGCCCTTTGAATGCAGATATTCATACTAGGCACATGGCCAATACTGCCCAATGTGTCTTACCAGGACAACTTTGTTATGAGGCACTGATTTTAATTTCTAGCTAGTAATATGTATGTCTACCATTGAGGGTGTGTTTGCTATTTGGTATCCAAGCTGAAACTTGGGTTTCCATTGGCTCCCCAGCCTCTGTGAAATGATCATATCACAGAAACATCAAGGGCAATTTCTTTTTATCGGGTTAAGAGGCTGTGACCATTTCTTACATTGTGGATCTTGATTGCATGCTTCATGCATGTTTAAAGAAGAAGGTGCTGCTTACAAAAGGTTCTGTGTGAGAACTTAAGAATTCACTCCACCATTTGATCCAAAATAGCACAGATATTTGACTTTCAGCCAAACTGTGAGTCCCTCTCTTCCCAAACTTCTTGGGAGAGACAAGTGTGCTGAAGGCTGAAATTTGTGCAGCAGGGACTTGGATTTGTGGCTCAAGAAGACAAGAAGTTGTATGTTTTAAGCAATCCTGATGTGAGGAGGTGGATACATTTATTTTTGTTGTACTGGACTGATTGGGTAGTATTATTTTATTTTATTTTATTTTATTTATTTGTATTACCATAGCACCTAGGAGCCCCAGTCATGGATCAGGATGCCATTGTGCTAAGTTCTGTAGGGCAAAAATGCTTAGGCTGTGATTTCCAATGGTTCCTAAGTGAGTTGAGCACCCTGCTTCCATGGAATTCTGGTTGGAGTTGGGTATCTAACTGCCTTAGATGCTTTTGAAATTCCCAGGCTTAATGCTTCCTTAAATTCTTTATACATCTAAACAAATAAAATACAGTCTGTGTTTTTAGATCAACAATGATTTTTTAACTAACTCTAATGCTGTCATTTTCTATTGAACTAATGATTGGCAGTCATGTATTTCCTAATGTGGCACCATTATTCTTACTTATGTACAGTCTGATGCAATTAATCTCAGTGCAAAAAGGTAAGAATATTGAGTTATTATGATTCCCAGCATTTTACTATAGACAAAATCTTCCCAACACATCATGGCCACAACTTGTCTCTCATCTGTTTCATAATATTCAATATTTAATTATTGTATAATTAAATATTAACATAATACAGTGTTTATGCCCATGGTGTAGCATAGAAGTAAAATTTAATTAACAATGAGTTATTTAATATGAAACAGTTGAAAGTGATAAAAGTATGTTTCAAAATATCCATGCAGAAACATACTCCTGTGGAGTAAAATGTGATAACCACATGCATGAATTGTAATAGACTTGCAGAGACTATGGTAATTTATTAGTATGTAAGTGAAATAAGGGAGCAATTCTAGCTTTGACACTTAGCACTGTGCTTACTGGCTAAGGACTGAATCCTGCCACTATATCTGGGAGTGCTGACTGGTATACCAGTATAGAGCCCCATTGAAATCATCTGTACAGGATACCTTTACACCTATGCTCATTGCTCATACTAGTATGCAGAGAGACTATAGCTTCCTTGGAAGTGTTTTGTGACATATTTGTTGGGGTAAAACTCTGTGCAACAATGTGTATTGTAAAGATAGACTCGATGACTGCTAAGTATATCCAGTGTAGTATGATTAACATACAGGCAAGCACCCTGCATCTGAGACTTAAATGACTTCTCAAACAAAAGGCCACAGTTATTAGGTGAACATTAGAATATGTTCTGCTGTAGTTCTATTTCATTTAATTAAACATAATCAACTTTTAGGTGAATTTGATGAATGTTAGAGTATTGGCAAGAGCATAACATAGCTGTCTATTCCCCTGTTTATGTGAACCTGTTACGTGAACTTGTACAGGGATTTTTCATGCCAAACAAGAGAATATACTTCATAGCATGAAGAAACATGGTGGAAGCTCCTCTAAATGGTGTACCTCTCTTTTCATATGCACACCACCACCATTTCACCTATTATAGATTTAAACTTCAAGAAGCAAACTGTTTTTTAATATCATCATTGGCATGTCTGAAATCAGGTCCTCTAAAGTGAAAGCTTATTGGAGTGGTTCAAAAAGCTGTGTATGTACAAATGTGTTTTGAATTAGTATGCAATTTATTGTGAAACGCTATTTTCCCTCCCTCAACTATATATTTTGTTTTTTTCCCCTTTGAAACTGTGCTCTGCCTTGTTAACATATATTATATCATTGAAGAGAGAGCCTGACATGACATAACTCAAAGTCACATATTATCCTGGAAGTTATTAAAAGAAACCAGTTATTCAAAATAACGTGCTATTAAAGAAATTATAGTTCCCTCTTTGTTCATCCTACTGATAGAAATGTGATGGATTATATATATATTAACCATATCCTTTTTTGCAGTGCATTGCATGACTGAATTCAAACACATGTCCAAGTTACTCACAAGGTTGTAATAGGAATATTTTTCCCTGAAATACCCTAAAATAGTAGTTATTGTTTTGTAATCTATTTTCTCAATTCTCTTCTCCACAGTTTCTTATCAATCTGGTGCAGTCACATAGTGTAGATATTAATGTTTCAGGCTATTTTCAATGCACTTTGTGAAAAGTCAAATACTTTAACCTGTTTCAAGATTTTCATTAATATTATTTCCTGTTTTAATTCTATTTAAAAATATACCAAAGCCAGACCCTTTTGAGAATAATAATAATAAAAAACTCTGTCTTGATCCATGTTTGATCATTTGTCCATTAAGCACTCACAAAGAGCACAGTAATTGTTTTAGCTATAGATATTTTATCTGGTTTCATATATAACAGCGTCCACATCATCAGCATAGTCAGCATTCCTGATACATCCTAAATTGATTAGTAATTTATTTTTGGAACTGCAATAACCACAATATATTGAGAAGGCATAGCAATCTTGATTATTAATACCAGAAATTAAGGCATTAATTAAGAAGAAGTAGAGACTGCAGATTTTGAAACTAACACAAATACCAAACCATTATTTTGAATTAATTTTACAATACAAATGTGAAATGATTTATTAATGATTGTTGAGGAATATTAAAATATAAAGTATGGTCCAGTGGTTGAGACTTGGGAGACTTGGGTTGAAGTCGATGGAAGGTTTTTTCATTGATTCCAATGGAATTTATCTCTGAGGCTAAGACTGGTACATCCCCTAGCTGTAACATACATACAGGGAAGAGACCAGGAAAATGCAAAACAATAAATGAGTCGTTAGAAAAAGAGTGTATATTATAGGTAGCACTTGTCAAAAAAGAGTGGTGGAGTGAAAGTCTGTGGAAACCGTTTTTTCTATTTTTGTTGAAATTTTCAACAATAATTATCAGGGATGCGTTCTCCTCTCCAATCAATGTGAAAGGCCTCCATGAACCTGTGCTGCTCTCTGCACATGGATAGAATGCCACTGTCTTTTAAATAATGTTCAGGTGGACTCTGCAAAATATCATTTTTTTGTAACACAGGCATGAACCTTCTACAGTATGGGGAAGTCCAGAAAACGTATCTTCAAGATTCACTGCCTCAGTGAGGAGCAGTAGATGCTTACTCCTCGCTACCTTACTATCATTGGTACCTGCTAGTGGGAGAGGTGGTGGGGAACAGGAGCAGAGGCACTTTTGTTAGTAAGTGGGAATGGAAGCACAAGTACCCACCTAAGACTGTGCTGTGATTTTCATTGTTACCATTTCAAAATGGACGTATCATGTCAAGGCATCAGACATGTCAGTCATATAGGAGAAGCTTTCTCCTTCTTTGAGACTGAGACCTGGTCTACACTGGGGGGAGTGAAGGGGATCGATCTAAGATACACAATTTTAGCTACAAGAATAGCGTAGCTGAAGTTGACGTATCTTAGATTAACTTACTTTGCGTCCTCGTGGTGTGGAATCGACGGCTGCCGTTCCCCTGTCAACTCTACTTCTGCCTCTCACCCTGGTGGAGTTCCAGTGTTGACGGGGAGCACGTTCGGGGATCGATGTATCGCATCAGACAAGATGGCATACATCGATCCCCGATAGATCGATCACTGTCCACCAATCTGGTGTGTTTGACTTTGGGGCTTGGTTCGGGTCAATCTCTACTTTTAACATTTGAAAAGTAGATCTCAAGCAATTGTTCCTATTGGCAAAGAACATAAAAAGAGAACAAGGTATACAGTGAGAACATTTAAAATCCTAGTGTGAGTTCTACAGATAAGACTAGTTTTAGCTGTATTCCACATTTTAAGTAGAGGGAATGCCTCTTAAACATTTCATAGTTCTAACAATGGCATAAAGTGTGTCAATTGCAAATAGCTTAAAATAAAGGCCAGACTTTCAAAATCAGTAGAAAAATAGGGCTTCTATATATTAGTTTGGACACTCAGAACTGAGGCACACAAAAACCAGTGACCCCTGGGAAAATTTGGCTGTACCAGTTAGATGTTCACCTGTGCAACTCCTGCAAATGGGAGAGCAGGCAGCATTTGAGGGATGAATCTTGGAGACTGGCGTTGGATTGACTATCAAAAACGAACCTATTATTGAAAGGATAGCTCTCACATTTCTAGTATAGGAGTGACTATGCTAATATTGTGTTAAGCCTCTGAACACCTGGCGTAGAAACTAGATATTCATAGGAGCACACTATGAGTGACCAAAATGATACTTCATTTTATAAAGAGTTTTGTGTCATTTCTTCTGACAAACCTGACTCTTGAGGCTTACTAAACATTACCACTATCTTTACCCACTTTTTAGGGTGTTTAGACAGTTTAAACTCACTGCATCAAACTCTGATGTTTATGTGAAGTGTGTATATCTTTTCCCGTTTATCTTTGCAATTGCATTTGTTTAATGAAAAGATCTTCTAAGGAAGCACGCAGCAAAGATACAGTGCCACATTCCATTATTTCCATCAAGATTATCTATAAGTGCTTCCATATTAATTGTCCTGGGATTTAAGATAATTCTGCAAACAGTCACCTTCCCACCTCAGAATTCATTTCCTATATTAAACAGATTGCCCTTCAGCCTTTAATACATTAAAAATCTGGTTTACAAAACCATAAACAGTAACATGAGTGAGTTAAACCTCACTAACAGTGCAATTTACATCAGTTGTTAGTGTTAATTTATGAGCAGATTTTATTAAACCCATTTAGTTTTCTAAAAGGACTGTAAATTAATTCTGTGATTTGGGACACACTGAAGTTATTATTGCACAGCATCTTATTAAAACATTTTAACATCCCTTGTCTGCACAAATACATTGTGATGCTGTGAAAGCTTCATCAGTTCTTTGGTGTATGTACTGCTGCAACCATACAATGGTTTTCTTTAACATACAAGAAAATTCTGGTGCTAATTAGATATTTCCTGTTTAATTACATTTGATTGCACTGATACAATTGAGCCCCATTTGGGCGTTATGGATAATGGCTAAGGGGATTGTTTCTTGACAGTCTCAAACCATGTATACAGTATGTCCATGACTGCTTACTGTTTCCATTAAAAAAGAATTGCCAATAAGTGCATGCAACACATTAAACAATAAAAACACCTATATATATCTATGGATAGATAGATATAAAAAAAAACTTGGTTAAAAATATATTATTGGATGACACTTCTGTTATTTATAGAATAATTTATTTTAAAAAATACTGCAGAATCTACATATGGAATATATTATTCAATATAAAATTGGAAAATTCTCTGAAAGAAATATTTAAAAATCAATTTTATTCCTTTTTGTTCAAATATCATCAATAGTGTAAAATACAAGACACTTATGAAGTGTGATCAAATACCTTCCAGAGCAGAGATGTGAAAAGGGAAATTTAACATCTCACAGGTGTTAAGAGCAATAAATAACAAATGTTCAGCTGTAATTTAATCCTTTTGTCAGTCAAAGTATTTGCTACAGAGAAAATGTCTTGCTGAGAATGTTTTGTTTAATAGAAATGCTTGTTTGTTAGAGTAGCAAAGTGTTATTTTTATTTGACTGGCAAAGAATATAGAACCCTTTCCCAACAATGTACAAACCCACAAATATGATTAAAGATGATGGCCTTTATTGGTAGCAGTAGCAATAATAATGATGTATATTCCATCAGCAGTGTTACACAAACTAAGTAAAGAGAAGTACATGGGTCCTAATCCTGGATGCTGTCTTTGTAGCACTTTATGCAATGTTTGTGAAGTGGGTTACCCTACTGTATTTTACACAATTAAATAATTTCTAGTGTTAGCATTATGTATCTTGAAATTAAATGCGAGAGAAAATTGATGGGCCAAATCTTGTGGTCCTTACTCGGTTTTTTCTGAGTCTTTACTATTTATTTCAGTGGGTGTAGAGAATAAAACCCAAGTAAAGCCCTCAGGTTAGTATTTAAAGAGAAAATATAACATTTATGTTATTGTATCTTATTTAGTGTATTGAGAGCTCATATTAATTGAGGCCTTGGTCATGCAAAGACTTACACATGGGCTTAACTTGAAGCACGTAAGCAGTCCCATTGACTCATAGACTCATAGACTTTAAGGTCGGAAGGGACCATTATGATCATCTAGTCTGACCTCCTGCACAAAGCAGGCCACAGAATCCTACCCATCCACTTCTATAACAAACCCTTAACCTATGTCTGAGTTATTGAAGTCATCAAATTGTGGTTTGAAGACCTCAAGCTGCAGAGAATCCTTCAGCAAGTGACCCATGCCCCACGCTGCAGAAGAAGGCGAAAAACCTCCAGGGCCTCTGCCAATCTGCCCCGGAGGAAAATTCCTTCCCGACCCCAAATATGGCGATCAGCTAAACCCTGAGCATGTGGGCAAGACTCACCAGCCAGCACCCAGGAAAGAATTCTCTGCAGTAACTCAGATCCCATCCCATATAACATCCCATCACAGACCACTGGGCATACTTACCTGCTGATAATCAAAGATCAATTGCCAAAATTAATTGCCAAAATTAGGCTATCCCATCATACCATCCCTTCCATAAACTTATCAAGCTTAGTCTTAAAGCCAGATATATCTTTTGCCCCCACTACTCCCCTTGGAAGGCTGTTCCAAAACTTCACTCCTCTTGTCATAAACAGATAGCTAAGGGTTAATGTCTCTTTCACCTGAAGCACCTGACCAGAGGACCAATCAGGAAACCGGATTTTTTCAACTTTGGGTGGAGGGATGTTTGTGTCTGAGTCTTTGTTTTCTGTCTTCCTGCTTTCTCTGAGCTTTGGAGAAGTAGTTCTGTTTTCTAATCTTCTGTTTCTAAGTGTAAGGACAAAGAGATCAGATAGTAAGTTATATGGTTTCTTTTCTTTGGTATTTGCATGAATATAAGTGCTGGAGTGCTTTGATTGGTATTCTTTTTGAATAAGGCTGTTTATTCAATATTCTTTTAAGCAATTGACCCTGTATTGTGTCACCTTAATACAGAGAGACCATTTGTATGTATTTTTCTTTCTTTTTATATAAAGCTTTCTTTTAAGACCTGTTGGAGTTTTTCTTTACTTCAGGGAAATTGAGTCTGTACTCACCAGGGAATTGGTGGGAGGAAGAAATCAGGGGAGATCTGTGTGTGTTGAATTGGCTAGCCTGATTTTGCATTCCCTCTGGGTGAAGAGGAAAGTACTTTTTGTTTCCAGGACTGGGAACAGAGAGGGGGAGTCACTCTGTGTAGTTTCACAGAGCTTGTGTCTGTGTATCTCTCCAGGAGCACCTGGAGGGGGGAAGGGAAAAAGGATTATTTCCCTTTGTTGTGAGACTCAAGGGATTTGGGTCTTGGGGTCCCCAGGGAAGGTTTTCAGGGGGACCAGAGTGCCCCAAAACACTCTAATTTTTTGGGTGGTGGCAGCAAGTACCAGGTCCAAGCTGGTAGCTAAGCTTGGAGGTTTTCATGCTAACCCCCATATTTTGGACGCTAAGGTCCAAATCTGGGACTAAGGTTATGACACAGATATATCTTTTGCCCCCACTACTCCCCTTGGAAGGCTGTTCCAAAACTTCACTCCTCTAATGTTAGAAACCTTTGCCTAATTTCAAGTCTAAACTTCCTGTCGTCCAGTTTATACCCATTGAGTTCAATAGGAAACTTATATGTTTGAACTTATGCAATAAGTGAAATTCCGTGTAGGATCAGGGGTGGGGGGAAATGTGTAAAGATATGTAGATTTGGGTGAATTGGCTGTAGCATGATAAAGAGCATTGATGTCTCTAGAATAGTTATCAAAGAGTTAAAAGTAGAAACAATTTTTGTTTGTTTTGTTTTGTTTTTTTTTACAGCTAAATGATAATTAATGAATATAAGTTTCATGTTTAATTGGAAATGGTAATTTTTATAGGGTAAGTAAATAGCCAGAGCCCCAGAAATAAACTAAAAACCCCACAAATGTTATATGAAGATGGGAAAATAGAATGGCATCTATTTCAGGAAAAAGGAACAGAGTGTATTAAGTTTGTGTACAATTCACCACAAAGCCCTGAGGACTGGAACTCTATCACCTTGTTATTTCTTACCACTATGCATTCTTAATTTCTATGAAAGACTTTTTTTTTTCATTAAGGAATCTTTCAAAAACTGTTGGAAACAGTATTACATCCCCAGAGTATAAATTGGCCCTGGAAAGGCTATTTATTGTCCGAGGGTGCTGTCACTTATTAGATATTCTAGTGGCTGGTTTGGTGATATGCAGTTCCAGAGATGCTCAGCCACGCTTTGTCTCCTCCCCTCTGCTGTTCAGTTAATTTTTTATTGAACATGGTTGTTGTTTATCTAAATCACCTTTAATCTCTTCATAATTGCTCCAAACATAAACAATTCCATTTCCTGGAACCCTTCTCCCAACATTCCGAAGCTGACAATGTATGTTCATTCTGGTTTCAATTTCTACATTTCAGTTTAATAGTTCTTCACATTTTTCCTCACTTGAGGCATACACCCAAACTAAGTTTCTTAAAACCAGTCGAATCCCTGTTGGAAGAGAATGTCTGTGTGATAATGCCTGTATCTTTAATATGTTTGGGCCCTCTCCTGCTCCCTTTGAAAATCAATGACAAACTCATTGATTTCAGTGGGAGCAGGAGCAGAGTCTTGGAGAGACAAGGAATATTAAATGCAGCATGGCTGTGACTTAATATGCCAAATTCTGCTTCCAGTTGTAGCACTGCAACCTCTATGCAGATTAAACTAGTGTACTTGAGATAAGCTGGTCTGAGATAGGTAATGTTACCTAAAACGGGGGGGGGCGGGGGGTTTGTGATATTTCTGTTCAATTATTTTATATATTGTAGAGCCAAATGGTCTGATTTGGTTCCCTTTGCTCACATTGACTAATGTAGTGGTTCTTAAACTTTTGTACTGGTGACCTCTTTAACACAGCAAGCATCTAAGTGTGACCCCCTCCTTATAAATTTAAAACACTTTAAAAAATATTTAACACTGTTATAAATGCTGGAGGCATAGCTAGGTTTGGAGATGGAGGCTGACAGCTCACAATCCCCCATATAATAACCTCGCAACCCCCTGAGGGGTCACGACCCCTAGTTGGAGAACCTCTGGAGTCAAGGATTAAGCGTGGGACTACTAAGAAAATAAAAGCTTGTGTGCAAGGTCCAGGACAATGCATATGACAATGAAATGTTTCTAAAGCACACTGACATGTTGTTCACTAATTGAGCCTCCTCATATATACTAAAAGTTTCTTAGTGTGCCTTACCGTAGTGCTGTTTGAAACAGTACTATATTAAACGACACTAGGAAACTTTCAGTGTGCACCAGCAAGGTCTACACAGACCAGCTGGAGTACTTTAGAAATAACTTCTCCTGTCCCCCTCCCCCAGTGGCCACACTGTGTGGACATGCCCTAAATTACTACTTATTGGGGGCGGGGATGATGGGGTGGACTAGGCCATGAGGCCTCCTGCTGGAGGCCTCTCAGCCCTGCCACATCTCACCCCAGAAAAGGGCAGGGGAGAGGGTCCTCCAAGCTGCCTAGAGTGGCTGTGTGGGACTCAGCCAATCAGAAGGGGCTGCAGAGAGAAGCCAATCGGAGCTCAGAAAGCTAGTATAAAAAGAGCTTCAGGGCCTGAATGAGTTCAGTTTCTTGCTGGAGGAGTATGGATGGTGTGCCTGGCTGGCTGAGGGAGCTATATGACCTTGGGCAGAGCAGTGCTGACAGAGACTGGGGTGGGGTGGGTGGAGCAAGAAAGAATTCCCGGCTGGCTGCTGCAACTCAACCAGGACAGGGCCCTAAGGTAAGGCTGCAGAACATGCTGAAGCCACAGGAAATCATAGCAGCTTAGTTAAAGGGACATGGCAGATAGCTGCTCTCTTTGGGGTTCTTGGGTTGGGACCCAGAGTACAGCATGGGCCTAGGTCCCCCCACCCCAGCACTCACTGTCGAAGTGGCCTGGACTTGGATGCTCCCCGGAAGGCAAACTGAACTGATTAGCAGCCCAGCTGGAGAGCTGGGTCCAAAATGGCACAGAGAGGCAAAGAGTCTCCAGGGAGGGAGCCCTGGTAGATGCGATCCCACACCAGGGCTGGGGCTGCTTGCAGAGTATGGGCAATTTGAGAGAGCCCAGAAGGGGCTGAGATGGTACAGGAATTTATTTTATCTGACATGCAGACTGTGTATTACTCAGCTGGAGGACTGAGTCACTGAAGACTCACCACAAAGCAGAGACACAGTGCAGGTGTAATGCCAACAAACCCTGGTTGTCAGCAGGTGGGATCAAACCTGAAGCCTCTGGAGCTTAGTGTGTGAGCCTCTACAGCATGAGCTAAAAGCCAGCTGGCTCTTAGCTAAGGATGTAGAGTAGACTCATTTTAACTTTCTCTAAGTGGTCTTGGTGCCACTAGATGGGACAGAGCACCTCACACAGAAAGTCGTGGGTTACACCGGCACACACACTTGGCCAACAGGGACGCTCACAAGAGGTGAGTGCCACCTGTTACAGAATGTAAAGATGGTAAAATCTGCCTCTGAAGTGCTTTGAGCACCTTGATCTAGTGTCAACACCCCATATAAGCATCTAATTTGGGTATGCGGTATGTCTGTATTGATTTTTATAGAAGGGGCATTTCAGATCCAATTTCTAATGTCCATATCTGTGTTAAATAGGACCTTTGTTTAAAATGCATACACGTATTACAGGGATGGTTGCCAGTGCAAAGTCCTAAAACAGAAAATAGATCTGGCTGTATGGAGGCAATCACACTATATATTTGTGTGGGAGATATATGAAACACTGATACTGACTGCATTCTGGTCAATAACTTGCACTTTCTGTAGTTCAAATTGTACACATGCAGGCTGTCAGGTGTCACATTGCATCTGATACTTTGTGACAGATTCAGTACAGTCCTTATCTGTGAGATTGAGTATTTGGACCAAATGTTCCAACACCAACGCTTATGGCAAAGAGCCAGTGAACTGTTTGTCATGCAGATTCAAATAACTGACATTGGACTGGTGGCATTTTGCTGGAGAAAAGTCTGCTTTACTGTAGAAAAGAAAGTTTACTGTTTGTATTCAGGTGTAGTCAGTACAGCATCAATCTCTATTTTAAAACAATGTATGCAAGTAGCAAAGTACAGTTAGATGTGTGATTCTAATATTTCAAGTAAACACAGAAAAATTTAATAACATTTAACAACCCATTTTAACATTGTAACAGTGTCTTTTTATAGCTCTTTTCTTTTATTACTTATGATCTTTTTATTTTTAATGTGGTTACTCCCATCCTAAAGGTTACAGACTGATTTAAAAAAAATAATAATAATAATTGCAAAGTATTTGCAAGCCGATATGCAAACTATATCAAGGGAACATTTCATGCCTCACTGAAATAGAGTCCTTTGGGGGCAGAGACTGTTGTTTACTGCATGTTTGGACAGCACTTGGCACTATTTGGACCTGACTTGATTAAGGCCTGTAGCTGTTACTGCAATATAAATGTTAAACAATAATAATTCTCCTCCCCACCCCGTTTCTCAATGGGGGAGGAAATGTTCGATCAGAACAGCTGAGAGGAGAGGGAAGTGGGGGCAGGCTGCACCTTTCCCCACTCTACCCCTACCTAGAATGCGTATGAAGATCATTCCTGGTCATGGATGGAGAAAGGATTGAATTCTCTGCCTCTCCCTTTGTCCATTGACTGGATTGTGGTGTGGGAAGGTAGAGTTGTTTGCCTTTCATCATCTGCACCCCTTGTGTGCAAAGCCCTCAGGGGATATCATATTTCCTCTCTCTGCTGCCCCAACCTCCCTGCCTAATAATGGAGAGAGAGTTTGAGCTGCATTTCCAAGATTCCAGTTTTGCCTTCCTTACAACACCCTGGAGGCCCAGGATGCAGAGTAGGATTTAAAAGTTGTAAATTTATAAAAGTATGTCATTTTGTCACAACTTCCATCCTGTGTCTAATGCAGATGAGAAACTCAAAAGGGCCAGTTCCCAGAGGTAAACATGAGACCCAGGAGACAACCAGAGGACCTTATTAGCATGGAGGAAGAAGGGGAGATTTAGTCTTTACAGACTGAGGGTATGTCTACACTTCAGTTAGATGCCAGCGGACTTGGGCTCGTGGGACTCAGGCTGAGGGGCTGTTTAGTTGCAATAGAGACATTTTGGCTCAGGCAGCAGTCCGAACTCTGGGACCCTTCCACCTTGCAGGGTCCTAGAGCCCGGACTCCATTCCAAATCCAGAAGGCTGCACTGCAATTAAATAGCCTCTCAGCCTGAGCCCCTGCGAGTTTGAGTCAGCTAGCATGGGTCAGCCACTGGTTTTTATTTGCAGTGTAGATACCCTTAGGTAGCTTTCATTTTGTTCCTTAGTGCCCCACATCCCTTGTCAAGGGAGAGTGAGAGGATTCTGAGGGGGACTGAATCCTAAGATTTAGGCTGAGGATACTCAACCCTCAACACTGGTTATGTGGCATAGAGGCCATTTAAACTCCATACGGGACCCAAATAAATGCCACTTCAAAATCCACCCATGTCTATGTCTCATTCTCTGGCATGTTCTTATCAATAGAGAGATTTCTTCAGGGAAGTGCAACAACTGTTAAACAGCAAACATGCTACAATAAAAGCTTAAGGGAGAGATTATAATTACTGTATATGAGATGAAATTCGGCCTAGGAAAATGGTAATGGAATTTTATATAGTCAGGATTTGACTTTAAAAGTGCATGTCAGACAGTACAGAGCCTCTTAGTACCACACACTGACTCTGAGAAAAAGGCACAGCTTACTGATTCCACTTCCTATGCAAGCTGGGTGTTCCCGATACAGGGTCCCCATAACTGCACTGACCCAGTCCAGTCCTACTTAGCTTGTGAGATATGACAGGATCACAGCTCAAAGTGCTAGGCATGTATGAGCATCTTCTGCACAGGATTGCTCCTCAAGTTCAACCCTCCCGTTCCTTTGAGTGTCATGTCATAGCAATCTCCTAGGCTAAAAAGAGCCATGAAAGATTCCCTATGGAGTTAATCAGTGCTACTGCTTTGCTTAACTACAGAGATCACTGTAGATTGACAATGAACTCCCTGCTCTAGGTACTAAATGTATTTCACATTCAGATCACTTTCAACTCTTGACCATAGAACAAAAAAAATGTTCAAGGGAAATATCATCCCAATGACGACATTGTAAACTAAGAGATTGGGGGAGGCATATAGTGTCAGGCAACAAAGAAAAGGAAAAAGGCTTCTCAATAAGTGTACAGAGCCATAATATTTCTCCTCTTTCTACTCTGGCTGGCCGACTGAAGCCAATATTGGGGATACTGCCTACTATAGTCCATTAAAGAGGCATAAGCTCATACATCAAAAAGGTACAGCCTGCCTGCCTGTGAGAGGCATTCCATCCTGGCACTGAAATGTCTTGAGTTCTGCCAACTCTAATTTAAACAGCTTCCCTACTTCTGTGTTCTTTTGATGGATGTAACTCTGAATTCTTCAAGGGCCTTTCTCCCAGTGTTAGCCTTCCTTCTCTATAGTAAGGCAATAGGATTCAACTCTCGCTTCTCCTAAGTGCTTCCACATTCAAACACTCTTCCTAAAATTGTGGCCATGGTGTCACTCTTCTCCCTGTCCTAACACATCTATAGATCCTATCACCTGTTTACACTGAAAATGGCGGTTGAGCATTCTGTGACAGCGTAGTGTAAATTGGTCAATACAAATAAATTAGAATAACACAGTTTTTATTCATGTAATATGAGTGAGAGCCTAGCTCTATCCCTAGAAATAGCATTTATTATCGCAGAAACCAACCAATGCATTTGGTTCCTATTGTATTACATAACATACCAATCTAAACATAAACTCTAGACTTTTTATACTTGCTAGGATTAAAGGGTTACATCTGTCCCTACAGATTGACTCCAATCAGGCAATCATGTGAATCTATTCCCCTGTCTGCATCAGATTCCATAACTTACTTTACTTCTGATTTCTCTGTGCATCTTGTCATTTCTTTCTGAGCAAGCTCCCTAAAATACAAATTACTTCTATACCCTGGAAAACTTAATATTTGCCATGAAAAGTGAATCCTCTATCCCTGCCATCTCAAACAGTCCCTGATACTTCTCCTGTGGTGGTGATGGGTTTTTGTTTGTTTGTTTGTTTTTTAACAATAATGCCTGCAAACCCCCTAAAAAATTAGATTTGATGTCAGTCATATTACCATAGGTATCTTCTCTTTATCTCTTGCATCAAGTGGCAAAGGAAGTTCATAACCTTGGTAACTTCCTTCATCCCTTCTCTTGCTTCAAATCTTGCATTCATTTTCAATAATATAACTAGGCCCATGCTATCTAACAGCGAAGCCACTAATAGTTAGTGTGCAAAAACTAATTAGCTTGTGTGATATTCCTCTCTGACATGTTTCTCACGGTGTCTAGTCAATACTTCAGCTCTTTGTTTTCTTGAAGTGTTCCAGTTACCTTCACATTACACTTGATCTCCTTGGTATTACTCTCCATCTTGCTCTCCACCTCTTATGTTTTTCTGCATTATACTGCAAGGAATGACAATGCTGGCTCATGAGAAGTAAAGTGATGGAAATGTATAAATAAATTGCTATTTGGCATCCTTCTTAAAACTATAATCTCACTCTGTCTGAAACCAACATACTGACAGACGCATAAAACATCTGTACTAGTAATCATTCAGTGCCAGAAAACATGGCCACTCTAACAAGCAAAACATCTTAAAATGAGAGTAAGCTGAAAAATCCATTTCGCTAATTGAGGAGGGAATTGCCAACAACCATCTTGACAATAAGAGGCTCACGGGCTTTAATCACCGAAACAGAAATGTGCTGAACAGTCAACTTCTATAGTATATTATATAACGTAGACAGACACAACACAGAGCATATCATCTTGATTTCACACAGCCGAAGTGGATGGGTACCATTCCTTCTGTATAGCAAGAAGCTACTTCTACACATTGATGATTATTTTCATTTAGCTGACTGTACCGGTACCACACATGGTCAATCAAAGTTTCAGCAATGCTGGATTCCACCACTGTGGTTGTATATCAATTTAATTGCAGGATATCTCCCTTATTTGATTTAACTTCTCCCTTCCCTCCACTCTGTCCAGGCATACATTTCAGGATTTCATATGATGACTCATTTTTATTTGTGGAGAAAGTGGAGTTGTTCCATAAGATCATATCATGTAGATCTCATAATTTATTGTGCATATAACGTGCCAATAATGCAGTAGTACCCATTAGATGAGAACCATCTCTTTTGGTTCTCAAATCTATTATTCTCCTGTTTTCAGTGGCATTTGTGGATCTGCTTTGCACTCTCCAACTTACACTAGTTTTTAATTGATGAGTGGTACATTAGTAAAAATTGCCTCCTGCTCCCAGACTCCATACACTTTACCACAGTATACAGCTGCATTTCACTATTCAATTCACCTTATTGTATCTATGGCATAACAGGGATGAAAGCTAGGCATGATGGAGCGTGAAAAGAAATGACTCTCTGATGGGTTTGAGGCAGGGTGACCAGATGTCCTGATTTTATAGGGACAGTCCTGATTATTGGGTCTTTTTCTTATATAGGCTCCTATTACCCCGCACCCCTCTCCTGATTTTTCACACTTGCTGTCTGGTCACTCTAGTTTGAGGATGACTCTGGCTGTTCCCAAACCATGAATATAGGACTGCTGGCTCCATTTACAGTCGGAAACCCGCATTGGAGTACTGAAATTGTCACTCTGACAGGCCCATTTCCTAACCTTTCTAAATAAAGATGAAGAACTATGCTTGACCTAACTCCTCTCACTTACATCAAATATATTTCAATGACAGTTCTTCCAATACCCTTTTAGGCCGAACTGATTGGGAAATGGATTTTAGTTTTGAACTTTCCCCAAAAGTTTAATTTTCATCCAAAAAATTTTCATGGAATTTTTCAGGCTTTCATCAATAATGCAAAAACCAAAATGTTATTGGTTTTTAAAAGACCCAAACCTGAACATTTTTATTTTTTGGAAACCAAAAATGGCTTAGGGTTTTTATTTTTTTTTTATTTTATTTTATTTTTTGAGGGGGGGAGGGAGGATTGGACAAAAATCCTAGGGGGAAAACAAGAAAAGGAAAAGCAATATTTCTTATGAGAATGTCCATTTAATTGGAACAAAAGCATTTTTCATCATAAATGTTTTGATTAATTTTTTTGACCAGTTCTACTTTTGAGTGCTTAAAAATGAATATTAATGAATCCATCCTTATAAATTGTAATATAGCAACATAGTTATAATCTTCTGGCCACTAAATATCATTTGTTCTCACATCTCTGCATTTTGCTGCGCTATATATTTTGTACCTAGTAAAGTAAAATTAATGTTTGTGAAAAATGCTGTATCATCAGCTCTGGTGACTTAAGTCTACTATTTAGCCACAGAACAAATACATCACAGGCAACAATAGTGCAACTCGCTCTTTAGCTGCTCCATCCATGTGAATCTGCTTTGTGTTCTGAAGGGTCCCTTAAGGGGTAAGTGTGTGCTTGTATCCTGTTTTGTATACGTTCTGACACCATGCTCATCACCATCATATCTGAGCATCTTTTAGTAGTGCATGATGCAATGTCTAACATCTGTCATACATTTATTCTCGCATTCTTTCTCCAGGAGTAAGAGGAGTAGTGAGTACAAGGAGTGTGGTGTGTGTAGTAAGGAGTAGTGTGTACAGGAATTGTTTTGTTTTGAACTATTTTATTATACACATATAATTCCTATATATCCACGTTGCTCTGTGTTTGTTAGAGAAGGCAAAGTCAAGAAATGCTCCTTGCATTTACAGTGGAAGGTGGTAAGTATTGTGATGGTCCCTGGGATGGTAGTTCATTGCACAGACCTTTGCTGGCCACTGAAAGAGCTCTGTCTCCTGCTTCAAACTCGTTCGCCCATTCAAAGGCCCATTCAATCTTCTGGACTATGACTGCAGACTAGAGCAGAGTAATTCGCAATAAATAACTTGATAAATTTGACCCCTTTATCTGCAAAGAGCTTGTAATTTTTTTTACAAAATTGTTCTCTATTCATAATTGTCAAATAAATCGTTTTGTGTTCCTGACTATCAAGAACTATCAGGTTCAAGCTGTCAGTCAAGTATTGGTTATTTGTGAGTCAATATTTGTGCTCTGTAATTGGTCACCTAAATCACAAGGTAATGTTTTTGTGGCATGAGTGGTTGGCTTAACCTTTTTATACCATTCATGTGCCTGAATAAATTGAGATATTGAAACCTCAGGAAGACCGTGAGAGAAGAAGCACTCCAGGGAGGGTAAATAAGCCTGAGATATTTAAGAGCATTTAAATTATTTTTTTGTTCTTCTTTGCCCTCAAAAAGACCACTGCATTTGGCTGTACTCATAGACCTTATGTATAAAATCAGCAGGGTTTTTTTGCCTCATTGAAAGAGCATGAATATGTGTGTTTGCCAGACTTAATATTCATTTTTTTCTCTGATCACATTAATAGTCTTTGATAGTGTTTGCATGCATAGAAATTGACGTTAACTGAAAAATTTAGATCTGGATCCAAACTCCTCCAAAGGCTGGGGAAGTTAGGAGTTTATGATCTTAGTAAGACCATGGGAAATTGAATTATTTGAGAGAGAATATTTTGTTGAATTTCAAGAAATACTCAATCTCTCTCCTAATTAGAATGTTGGTCCAGTCTGTTTAGGCAAACCCAGAGCATACCTTTGATTCAATGGAAGTTATTTGGATATTGAAAGAATCCATTAATAAACAATAGACAGGCCTTTGGATCTTGTGTGTGTTAGTTTGAGGACTGGTTGGAAAATGGTACAGTAACAAATGTGACTGTGGTTCTGTGTGTCTTTTGGGGGAAGTGTTTAGTGAATTGTGGAGATGAACTCCTTTTATAATCAAAATCCTTTGTACACTGAAATGTTAGCTAGAAAATAGGAATTCTTTTCCAAGGTGAGTGCATTCTTTTTCTTGCTGGTCTGATCAAGTGGTGGATACATAGCTGAAACAGGTTGCAAAGTTATTTCTCACAGATCCCCATGTGCAGTCATATTATGTCTGATTTTGACATGGAATGTGTATCATTTGGGGGTTATAATAATAGTCAAATCAGGGGAATGGTTCTCTGAAAAACAATTTCACTGAAATAGAGGAAATTTCTTTTCAACATAAATGACATGCAAACGTATTAAGAATAATAATCTTGAACAAAAAATGTTTCCATCTATTGCACACACTTTTGAAAAATGATAAAAAGTATAGAAAGAAAAATTTATCATTTAAGGATACTATTCATCAGACCTGCACAGAATCAGTTTCGTGTGTGTTGTGCATATTTTCTTATGAAAGTACTGGTGGCCTAAAGAGGCAGTGTGGGGTAGTAGTTTAAATTCTGATAAATTCAAGAAGCAGACATTTGAACTTGCTAGTCAATTCCCTTCGTCACCACAAATGGCTGTTAGTTTTCATAGCTATTTCCCATTTTTTAAAAAAATATTCTTCTACCATATGATATTTTGCATTGAGATACCCAAGACATTAGAAAACACAACCTCACATAGTGCTTAAAATAAAATAGGCTTTCCCATTTTCCTCTCTTTTGTTCAGGGTATATACTCAGAATTAAATTTGGTTACAGTATTTTGCTCGGAGTAAATATTTTAACTGCAAAGTATGAATGGCAAACGTGTTTGTCTTGCTTACAAGTCAGCTATTGCCTGCAGAACTATTTCACTCAAATTAATTTAGACCCTACACCAGGGCCTGATGAAATGCATCCTAGAATACTCAAGGAGTTAATAGAAGAGGTATCTGAGCCTCTAGCTATTATTTTTGGGAAATCTTGGGAGACGGGGGAGATTCCAGAAGACTGGAAGGGGGCAAATATAGTGCCAATCTATAAAAAGGGAAATAAAAACAACCCAGGAAACTACAGACCAGTTAGTTTAACTTCTGTGCCAGGGAAGATAATGGAGCAGGTAATTAAAGAAATCATCTGCAAACACTTGGAAGGTGGTAAGGTGATAGGGAATAGCCAGCATGGATTTGTAAAGAACAAATTGTGTCAAACTAATCTGATAGCGTTCTTTGATAGGATAACAAGCCTTGTGGATAAGGGAGAAGCAGTGGATGTAATATCCCTAGACTTTAGTAAGACATTTGATACAGTCTCGCATGATATTCTTATAGATAAACTAGGAAAGTACAATTTAGATGGGGCTACTATAAGGTGGGTGCATAACTGGCTGGATAACCATACTCAGAGAGTAGTTGTTAATGGCTCCCAATCCTGCTGGAAAGGTATAACAAGTGGGGTTCCGCAGGGGTCTGTTTTGGGACCGGTTCTGTTCAATATCTTCATCAACGATTTAGATGTTGGCATAGAAAGTACGCTTATTAAGTTTGCGGACGATACCAAACTGGGAGGGATTGCAACTGCTTTGGAGGACAGGGTCAAAATTCAAAATGATCTGCACAAATTGGACAAAAGGTCTGAGGTAAACAGGATGAAGTTCAATAAAGATAAATGCAAAGTGCTCCACCTAGGAAGGAACAATCAGTTTCACACATACAGAATGGGAAGAGACTGTCTAGGAAGGAGTATGGCAGAAAGAGATCTTAGGGTCATAGTAGACCACAAGCTTAATATGAGTCAACAGTGTGATACTGTTGCAAAAAAAGCAAACATGATTCTGGGATGCATTAACAGGTGTGTTGTAAACAAGACATGAGAAGTCATTCTTCCACTTTACTCTGCGCTGGTTAGGCCTCAACTGGAGTATTGTGTCCAGTTCTGGGCACCGCATTTCAAGAAAGATGTGGAGAAATTGGAGAGGGTCCAGAGAAGAGCAACAAGAATGATTAAAGGTCTTGAGAACATGACCTATGAAGGAAGGCTGAAGGAATTGGGTTTGTTTAGTTTGGAAAAGAGAAGACTGAGAGGGGACATGATAGCAGTTTTCAGGTATCTAAAAGGGTGTCATCAGGAGGAGGGAGAAAACTTGTTCACCTTAGCCTCCAATGATAGAAGAAGAAGCAATGGGCTTAAACTGCAGCAAGGGAGGTTTAGGTTGGACATTAGGAAAAAGTTCCTAACTGTCAGGGTAGTTAAACACTGGAATAGATTGCCTAGGGAAGTTGTGGAATCTCCATCTCTGGAGATATTTAAGAGTAGGTTAGATAAATGTCTATTAGGGATGGTCTAGACAGTATTTGGTCCTGCGATGAGGGAAGGGGACTGGACTCAAGGTCCCTTCCAGTCCTAGAGTCTATGAGTCTATGAGCATGTCTTTACTAAACATCACAGTATAAAAAAGGCAAAAATATGCCGAACCAGCCATTAAGAGAGTAGCACTTCAGATGAGTGGAATCAGCTGTATTTAATCTTTTCCTGGTCCATAACTGTGAAGTCCACTACAAATGAAAAGCAAAATCCTCAAGTGCTTTGAGTATAAGGAAAAACTGACATTAGTGGGAATCTAATCATTACTGGCAAAAGTTTAGTTGGCATACAGACTGCAGGACTGAATCTGCATATGAGACACAATTCTGCACTTCTTACTGAGGCAAAAATTCCATTAAAGTCAATAGGAATTTTGCCTGAGTGTGGCATAAGGCAGTGGTTCTCAAACTTGGGCCACTACTTGGTCTGGGAAAGCCCCTGGCAGGCCAGGCCGGGCTGCTTTGTTTACCTGCCGCGTCCACGGGTTTGGTCAATCGTTGCTCCCACTGGCCACAGTTCGCCGCTCCAGGCCAGTAAGGGCTGTGAGAAGCTGCGGCCAGCACGTCCCTTGGCCTGTGCCACTTCCTGCAGCCCCTATTGGCCTGGAGCAGCCAACCACTGCCAGAGGGAGCCGCAATCGACCGAACCTGAAGATGCGACAGGTAAGCAAACCGATCTGGCTCGCCAGGGGTTTTCCCTGAATAAGCAGTGGCCCTAGTTTGAGAACCACTGGCATAAGGGCCATACTGAGAAAATGTATAGAAGACAATAATGGAGAAAAGTATGTACTGGAACTCATGATTAGCAGAGAAAAGCAGGAACAATATGTGCTAGATTCTACAAACAAATGGAAATGCTGCAATTTCTCTTTTTATGAGTTTTTATGAGAGACAAAAGCCTCTAATCATAAAATATTGGTGGAGTACCTGATTCCTTTTCCCTTCACATGTGTTCACCTCTCTCATTTACACCATTAAATATGTTTGCTAGGTATATGATATCTATTTTATCACCCCCCCAATGCAGATGCAGGACTCGCTTCCCACCAGCATTTCGCATCCTGCTTCCACGCCTCTTAGTGCCACCTTGGTGCATCACCCCCATAGCGGCTCCACGGCCTGTCACAACCCCCGCAGGCCAGGGTCCTCGCTCCTCAAGCTGCACCCCTTTAATCTCCCTTTGCTGCTGCAGGAGGAGGAAGGGCAGGCGAAGGGCTGGGAACTGTGATCCCTGATGGGAAGCCACTCTGTCTAAAATATTGGACTGAACGCATTGTTGAGATCTGAGTATGGATAGCAATGAGTATTCACTTTATTTAATTGAGAATAAGGTTTTCCTATACATTTCCAGGAAGGAAGCAAAATTGGATTTACCTGCTTTGTCTTGGTTTTTGTTGTACCAGATACAAATCCCACTGAACTCAATTTAAATTATCTCACTGAAGTAAGTAGGATTTGAATCTGGCCTCTGGAAAGAAACATGCTTGTAAATTTCACTACTGTATTCTGGTCTGTTCCCAGGAGTAGAACAGGCTTGCTGTGTGCTTAGTATGTGTCACAGAGCCATAGAACTTCACTCCAATGCCTTGTATTTAACTGTGGACCAACTCTTTATTAGTACAGTTGATGGCTTTTCAGGATCAGATAGGGATAAAATTATACATGTACACAGTGTATCTTATTCATCATGAAGTCCAGTATATTGAATCTCTATTTTATAGTGAAATAAAATGAGTTGTATCTATGCATTCTCTAGTGTACAAATTGCAAGTCTGATAGCGATCTGCATACAGTGAATTTATTTGTCAGAGGGGAATGATTATGCTCTGAGGGCTCCATTTACGTTTGTGTCTATTTGCTCAGGGTCCTTCCTGACCACAAGGATAAGTCTCCCACTTTTTTAAAACTAATAGAATTACTCCTTTAGCTCAAGTGGTACGCACCAGATGGTAATGGTAAAGACTGGGGGCATCTGTTTGAAGATGATGTCAATGGTGTCTGCATTGATGTCATCACAGTCTATAACGTGTGGATATAAATTACAAAGTACTTTGAATGTTCTATCACTATTTACAGTCTACCACTTTATCTCCTTGATATCAACAGCAACTACATTTGTATTCGTGTAGTTTCCTGTTCAGCAGACAGAGTAAAATAAAGAATAAATATATAGTGTTCTGTTTTTCATAATTTTCAGATTTTTTTCTCCTTAGCAAAGCAATTAAACCTTAAAGAAATCAGAAGGATTAAATGGACTGGGAATATATATTGTAATTAACTGCGGAACCACCTAAAATGTACATTTCTTATACATTTGATATTCCAAATACCTGAGCACATATGCATGGGAAAGAGTTTTTGTTTCTGTTAACAATTTTGCTTTGGTAGTTCAAGTGTTTGATGTGAATTTTCCTGTGGTAACAGGACACTTACAGCTTTTTAAGAAACAAAGAAGGAAACATTCTCCCTATACTTTAGAGACTTGCATTTTGTCATAGCTGGTGGCTCTTATGCAGGGGCGGCTCTAGGTTTTTTGCTGCCCCAAGCACAGCAGTCAGGCAGCCTTCGGTGGCTTGCCTGCGGGAGGTCTGCCGGTCCCGTGGTTTTGGTGTACCCGCCGCCGAATTGCCGCCGAATCCGCTTGAAAAGCTGGTGCCTGGAGCCACTGCTCCTCATACTAAATCCAACATTATTCAATTATCTTTCCAAATTGTGTGTTACCTATTTGAGAATTGCATTCCTCTTGATGGCCTTCAGTACAAGGCAACCCAGTGTGGATTCCTGTATCATAAATCTTTAAACAATATGTGGGATTTGTAACATGCATTGATACAGGTTAACTAAATCCGAGCTAGTGAAGTTTATCTATTTACTGTCCTAGCAGAACTATTTCTCCATTTCAGTCCCATTTGCTGCTGAAACTAATTGTTAAGTCATGTGTAAATACTAATCCTCATCAAGAAGTGGCATTGAACATTATTGAATAGACTGTGCAATATACTGTAAACTAATGCTGTGTAATAAGTTCAAAGATGAGCTGTGGCTTAAAAGGAAGAAGTATATTAAAACCTTCTCCTTAAGAGAGGCACAAAGGTCAGCTTTGTGTGGTAGCAGTGGTTTTATAACATTTGCATTCATGCCCTTTTCTCCCCCATGACTTAATTCAGTTGCCATTTGACAACACTGCAGCTATGAAACAACTGTAATTACTCTGATCCAATAACTGAGCAACATTTTTCCTAGAGAAATGGCAGAAGAACACTAGGGAGGATGGGGACAGGAATTGACACCCCGTCTCACTTTAGCTCTGAACTCTGTCTTCTCTGAGTTTGTGGGACTGTGCACAGGGAGGGAGAGCTTGAGAGCAGGTTGATGGAAGGAGAAGGGGGGCATGGAATGGGGTTTGCAATCCTGGGCTGTCACTGCTAAAACAGCTATAAAGCAAATGCAGCCTGAAGCTGCATTAGCTTTGTGAAGTGAAAGCTAGTTTCAAGGGCCACCCACAAGCAGGGGAATCCTTGACACTGAGTTCTTCAGGTCTCAGCAGAATCTTGCAGCTTGAGGGCTAAATCTTTATTTGAAGGAGACCTTGTCTCACCCCAGAAACAAAAATTGGAACACTATTTGAAGGAAACAACTTAGAAGTTTTCTTTCCTGCTGCTCCTGGTTCTTCTATTGGTTCTAACCTGAGGTGGTTAAGATGAAGGGCCAGATCCTGCAGTGCTTATGTCAAAACCCTCCCAGTTGGCTTCAGAAGAGAGTGTTGTAAAGACTTTAGGACTGACCACAATATATCCCTTTTCATATGTACATTGTATTCTGAGCACCCTCTCTCTCCTTAAAATCTGCTTCTGATATGGCACTTTTCCCCACAGATTGTTGTCATGCATTCCTTCACTATTAACTCATTTCTCATGAAAATGGCCATAGTGGGTCAGACCAACGGTCCATCTAGCCTAGTATCCTGTCTTCCGACAGTGTCCAATGACAGATGCATCAAAGGGAACAAACAATACAGGCAATCATTGAGTAATCCATCCCCTGTTGTCCGCTCCCAACTTCTGGCAAACAGGCTAGGGCCATTCAGTGCATGCTGTTGCACCCCTGACCATCTTGGCTAATATGATGGACCTATCCTCCATGAATGTATCTAGTTCTTTTTTGAACCCTGTTATAGTTTTGGCTTTCACAATATCCCCTGGAAATGAGTTCCTTGGGCTGACTGTGCGTTGTGTGAAGGAATACTTTTGTTTGTTTTAAATCTGCTGCCTATTAATTTCATACTTGATAATGGGTGGACTTCTTGTTTCACTTGGGAGACCCGCGTTTCATTTTTAGCCAGTGCAAGAGCCCATATTTTGCCTGCTAACAATGGCTAAGTAGGTTACAAGCTATGTCTATCGCTCAGTGTACAAATCTTTCTCGTTCCATTATTACCTTATGCTTGTCCATTCCCCAGTCAGTTAACATCTGTTTACCTCATCTAGTACAGCATCTAGCACTATGAGTTCACTGGGGCCTCTTGACTTCTCCTTGGGACTTTTAGTTGCTGCTACCATATAAATACTAACTGGAGCAAGCTGGATTGTGAGCTCATATTTCCTGACTGTGAAATATCCACCTTCCTTCCGCTGCTCACAGAGCTGGACAAAATAGTGCAAAATATATGGAAATATTTAATCATATTTTACAATCAACTTGCTTTGCCCATTCCTTTTATGTCTATTTTCTATGTATGTTCTAGCAGATGAGTTCCCTGGCAGGAATATTCATGGAAACAGAGCAGCATAAGTGAATGTTAGAAAATATTAATGGAAATTTTTTTGGAATTCATAAATGTGACCATTTGCACCTGAAATTGGATTGTAAGAGTTAAACTAATTTAGTTAAGGCACAGAAACAATGTCCTATGACCCATGTGTCCACTCAGAAATAACTAACATAGATTGATATCTAGTTGAATATCAAACTAAGTAGAGTGTTAGGGTCACCTACTCCCCCAATCACCCCATGTCCATACTCTACACACTATTATAATAATCTTCACACAAAATATACCTTGTGAGGTATCATTCAAAAACTAATAACCTGGTGGTCAATAACATCATGGTGAAATGTATGTAGGAACATTATATGTAAAGTTATAAATTCCCTTTGAAGGATGTCACTAACATATGGTCAAGGCCAGACATCCTTGCCTAGGAAAAGTTGTTAAACTGTTCTATCCCAGAAAAAGGAATGTAGTTTCCCCACCAGCTGCAGTGCGAAAGCTGTGCCACTCTAGCATTTCAAGTGTAGACAAGCCCATAGAGTGCCAGCTTATCACTAACTGTAGGCATCCCACACAGAGAGCTAGAGTAGCAAGGCACTGTGAGGCACTCAGAGTTACAAGGTAAGAGGTGACAGCTCTTCACTGCTCTGGATTGCACCCCAGAATGTAGCAGAGTATAAACGAGGAAACAGATATATTAGTTTAAGTGTTTATTAAGAGACGGTTAGTGGTGTTTTAAAAAGTGACACCTATCTTAAAAAAGCCACAAATTAATTTTAATTTAATAGGCCCAATTCTCTCCTTGCATTCTGGTGTTTCCACTTTGAAATAGTCAGTAGTTTCTTGTGGTAGAAAGTCTTCCCAAGCAACTGTGGTCTGCTTTGGGCCCTGAATTACCTCTGGAAGTGAGGGAAGGAGAGTGGCTAAGGAATGAAGGGAAAGTGCTAGAACAACACATTTGCAAGAAAACTTCCATTGGCAGGTTACCTATGGAGATCTGGCTGAAGTTTAAATCTGCCTTAAGTTTCCTTTGGTGGATGTTGATGATGGAACTTAAGAGTGGACTGCCCCCGCCCTTCCATGATGCAATGAAGCATCAGTTTATGCCTTGAGACCCTTGCTATGTAATAGGACATGAGGACAAGTTGAAAGAAGAAGTGGGGATTTAAACTCTGGAAGTTATGATGTATTGCTGAGATGTTACACACCCTTGTCATTTTAACATAGTGTTTGCACTTGAGCCAAACATATCAATCAAGACAGTATCTTTGCTTATGCACTGAGTATTATGTGCATGCATATATAGAAATGAGCAGTCTTTATATCAAATTGTATATTCTCGCAGAATCTGGATGGTGGTAAAAAAAATATTACCCACTCTTTCAAGAAGAATTGATATGTACGTCAATAGATATTTGAGATGATAGATTAGGCAGAGTTTTGTTCTGATAATGCTGTGGGAAAATTCACCCATGCATCAACTTTGATCAGAGATTCAGCCTGAGGCCTGTTTATTGACAGCACAACAACTGCTCCCCCGAAGCAAAGCATACAGAAGCTTTTAAAGCTTAAAACCACAAACAAATTACACACAGCTAAGTAACAATGTCCATATTAGGAATTAAGTTACACATACTAGGGTCCTAGTGACCTTATTAGGAATTAGAGAGTTAGGGTCTCTTGGTACTTTCCAGCGTTCTTTCACAACCTTGTCCGGTATGGGTGCAATTTGATTTATGGTCTTTTTTGGTACTTTCCACCGTGCTTATACCCTGGCCTTTTATGGAGTGTTTTCTTCACAATTGTCTTTACAGGGCACAGCTGCACAATGGGGCCAATTACATTGTTGGGAGGATATTTAAAATGAATTTTTAAATAATTGCTTCACACAAGCGGCTATCATATTTCATAAGCAGTGCACACATATTGCAAATTCTTGTTTCAAGGGCTTTCCCCACCCCTTCCTCCCAAACTTCGACCACCAATGTCAGGGAGCACAACACTTAGCTTAGCTCAGGTTTTGGGCCTGTTAGCTGCAAGGCAGGCCTAGACCAAGCAAGTAAAGCTTAGATCATCAAGGCTAGCTTATTTTTTCCACTATAATAACAAATGCCCCTTATGAAATGTATTATCTTCATCCTATAGAATAGTGAAGAAACCAGGTGAAGATACATAAAGTTCTTAGATAAAGTATATAAAACTTTCCTATTCATCCCCTACTATCCAGACATTTTGTGTGCCTCCACATTTAGCACTTGTTATGCCCCCAAATGCTTTACAACTGCTCACAAAAGGTATAAGTCTTCCTAGATATGTTTATGAATAGTTATATGATGTGTTTGCCTGCAGTAGCAGGGGACTGAACTGTATAAACCAAGAGGTCTTTTCCACTGCTATGTTCTCATGTAGATGTTCAGAGACCTTAACCTTTGACTGCTCCATTATTTTCTAGTTACTTTGACCTAAGTTATTTAGCAGGTTTATCAAGAACCATTTAAAAAAGACCACTACCACCACTCAAATCAGTAGATATACAGGATGAAATTCTGGATTCACTGAAGTCAACAGCAAAATTCCTATTGATTTGGATGGGTTCATACTTCCCTCTACCTCCCTACCCTTTTCCCTTAGACTTAGGATTGCTCACAAGTAAAAATAATAGTGCCCTGAAAAGCTTAAAACCAGTAAATTAAAGGAACTGATCTCCTGTATAAGTGGTAGAAGGAAACTGCACATTCACCTGTTTTCATGTATTTAATAATGAATTGCTTTTGGGGGAAGATTTGGGATTTCCAGTTAAGAGGTTTTTTGGAAAAAAAGAATCAAATTTTATGTCCAATCATAAAACAGCTTATCGCTTCTAAAAGACTCCACTGATTAGAATGGTTAATGAGCAGAAATAGCCATTTCTCTTCATATCTGGCAAGCTCCAGAGTTAAAATATTTAAGCAGCAGGTTTAAAACACAATTCTAATCGTTGGTAGTGCAAGAGTGATAACAGTAGCCTTGGGATCTTGTCCCTCAGCAATAATACAGTTTCCTTTTTTAACTAACCTGCTTTGTCTTTGGTCAGGGAAGGCACACTTTTGGGAATTATAGTATGTCCTTGTGTAGTAACACAATGCTACCTTAAAAACTGAGTTATCCTGTAGATCAGCGGTTCTCAACCAGGGGTCTGTGGCGCCCTGGGGGGGGGCATGAGCAGGTTTCAGGGGGTCCACCAAAATAAACCAGAGACTGGTGCCTGTGTTAGACTCACTTTTTTTTCTTTAATAAATGGCTCTACAGGGGTGAATTAAAGTCCATAAGAGCACCCAAGAGTCTCACTGAAATTATCGGAGTCTCACTGAAATACTCTGTTTAGGAGATCTAATTAACAATACAAGGCTTCAAAGTTTGACCTCATTTATACTTGGTCAGCCTCCTTGACTTCAGTGCCATCAGCCAGGGTATAAGTAGCACCAAATTTGTCCTTGATCTATGTTTTGTACATTTAATTGCTTTGTATACTGTATTTTTGCATTTGTAATATAGTCATCCCATGTACATTGATTAACTTAAGGTAGATCATCCTTTTTCTTTGTATTATTAAGCAATAACCTTAGAAAGCTGACTTCTTAGGGGAAAATGAGTCTAGTGAGTTCAGTCTTGTTAGCAAATACTGTGACAGAGTCAGGCCAGATGGCTACAGGAGAGTGATCCTATTGGCATCCAGCAGGGGTGGGCGGGTGAAGCCCGCCCACTTCTAAAGGGCCTTCCCCCAGCCTAAGGGGAGGACCCACAGGTCTGGGACACCAAGTAATTACGGGGGACAACTAATGAAAAAACAGGATCGGGAGTGAGGTCATAGGGCTAAACGAAGGGAACCTGACGGGGACACCGAGCAGAGAACCCCGGACAACGCCCACTGCTCCTCGAAGGCGTCAAGGGAGCCAGTGCACACCGCCCAGAGGAACTCTGCCCGGATGCGTGAGCAGACGGAGGAACGGAAATAGGCCCTACAGTCGCAGGAAATCCCGTTGGCCAACCTCCTCTCCCTGGTGTTGTAGATGGCCAGTTTGGCCAGGGCCAAGAGGAGGTTGAGAAGGAGATCCCGTGACTTCGTGGGGCCTCAGATGGGGAGCGTGTAGATAAAAAAGTGAGGGGAAAAGTGCAACCAAAAACACAGGAAAATATTCAGGAGGAGCCGGAACAGGGGCTGCAACCTGGTGCACTCCAAATAAACGTGCGCCAAGGTCTCCTTCTCACCACAGAAAGGGCAGGTGCTAGGGACAGACGTGAACCGTGCCAAGTACACGACCGTGCTCACGGCTCCGTGAAGGAGCCGCCAACTGATATCCCCGGCGGGCCTTGGGACCAGGGCAGAGTACAAGCTGGCCCACCGGGGCTCCTCACCCTCGAGAGGCGGCAGGAGGTCCCGCCATACAGGAGAGTGATAGAAGGCAGATACATTAGCCCCAGGTTAAGTAGGTCCCCTTTCCCCGGGTAAGGCAACAGAGAAGGTTCCAGAACAATCAGGAGCTTTCTGGAAACAATTAAGGCAGACAGGCTGATTAGAACACCTGCAGCCAATCAAAAAGCTGTTAGAATCAATTAATGCAGGGTAATCATGGCACCTTGGTTTAAAAGGGAGCACACTTCAGTTTGTGGTGTGTGTGAGGAGCTGAGAGCAAGAGGTAGAAGGAGCTGAGAGGGTATGCTGCTGGAGGACTGAGGAGTACAAACATTGTCAGACACCAAGAGGAAGGTCCTGTGGTGAGGATAAAGAAGGTGTTTGGAGGAAGCCATGGGGAAGTAGCCCAGGGAGTTGTAGCTGTCATGCAGCTGTTACAGGGGGCACTATAGACAGCTGCAGTCCACAGGGCCCTGGGCTGGAACCTGGAGTAGAGGGCGGGCCCGGGTTCCCCTGCAAACCTTCCAACTCCTGATCAGACACAGGAGGAGTTGACCTGGACTGTGGGTTCCCCCAGAGGGGAAGATCTCTGAGGCAAACAATCTGCTAATAAGTGCAGGACCCACCAAGGTAGAGGAGGAACTTTGTCACAATACATATAAAGCTTGCACATCTACAGGGAAGTTAAAGTTTTATATGCTTTTATTTTAAAAATGACTGCTGCCACTTGGATACTTGAGAGGCTTTCTCTCTGGCATCATGTCACAAGTGACAAGTATAAAAATTATTATTCCCTTTAGGTGCACCTCTACCAGCTGCAGATTCTTGTGTCTGTTCCCCAGTTTAAGTCATGACTAAAACTATATATTAAAATATTTAAAAACAACTTTTCTCAAAGATGTACTGTTCTGAATTTGGAAAATGCTGTGCTCTCTGCCTCCTAAACAATGACATACTTGCCTCCCTCTGGCGTGTATATTTATTTACCTAGTATATCCTTCAGCTGCTCTAAATAGATTGGGAAAATTACCCTGCCAAATTGGCATTTGAGGAACTAATACAGGAAGGATTCTCTATGAAACCATTATTCATGTTGTGGTGGCACCTAGGAGCTTTAGTCATGGACAAGGGCCCAGTATGCTGAGACTGGTGGGTTAGGTGTGAGATCTGTTGTGCACAGAAGTGAGTCTGATACAGGAAAAATAGAAGAAAAATATAGATAAAAGAAGAGTTTTAAAAAGGAAAAAAATGCTTTTAAAAACAGTGATCGAAAATCTAATTCTGCCCTAAGATACATTGAACCTTCCATTGAAATCAGTGGGATTCGTATGTGCATATCTCAGGGCAGTATCAGTACCTGTATCACAGTATTAATAAGCATTTTCCTCTTTAAAGCCTCTTTTTTACTGTATTTTCCCTCTGTCCCTGCCATGGTGCTGGTACTGCTGAATGCTGATGAGAACAAAAGAAAAAGGAACGTTAGAGTTGTTTAAAAATCTTCACACCCAAATCAAACTGTGTATGCTTGAAACCAGGGTTCCTTTTTAGGTACCTCATTATAGATTTGGGTGCCTATCTCTAGGCTCCCATTCTTGAAAATTCTTTTCAGCTGAGTGTTTCATTAAGGGAACAGACACACTCTTCCATTGTGGAGGACACTGGTTGAAAGCCATGGGAAAACTCCAGCTCTCTGGACTTCTATCACAGCATCCTAGAGATGAGGTGGGAGAGAATCTTTGTATGAAAAAGAATATCCTTTCTTCTCTAAGAGGTCTACGTTCAGGAACCATTGCAAACTTCCAAACTGTTGTGAGGAAAAAAAGTAAACTCCTTAGTTGGGCTTGCAAATAAATCTCTGAGAATACTGTCACCTTTCCTCCTCTTCCAGACAATGGACACCTAAAGAAAAAGAGTGGCATCTATGAATTCACATCTGTTTAGAATACAAGTGTATCTCAGTGGGAAATAAAGAAAAAGGGAGGAAACAGAGGTCAAAACAAGTTAAGTGGCCACCAAGTAAAGTTGACAACACATTATGTTTTTTTTAAGCTGGTAAACCTCCATTTAAATGTAGGGAAGGAGGAAAGGTGAACTACTGCGTTAACAGTCCACATCCAAAAATGGGTCTGTGGGTGCCAGGACCTGGGTCAAGGGAAGGAGCTTAACTTATCCCATCGCATTCTGTGGTCTGCCCACAATAGCACTGTGTAGTGCAATAGACTATAACTCACACTGCCATTGATGGAGCAGATTCAAACTTTGCTTAAATATTGCATTAGGTAAGCATCATATTGCAAGTCCACTCTGAGCAACCATTTGTAGAAATATATCTCAATGAATGTCTCACTTAGTTTTCCAACTCTTTGTTGAAAAGGAGCCAAATTCTGATACCCTTTCTCCAGTTCAATAGTATTTTAGTACAGAAATAGTCTCATTGATTTTGATGGTCTGTTTGTAGACCAAGGAACTACTCCCATTAATAATGTATACATGTTTACACATAGCAGAATCTGGCCCCGCTTCAGGAATTGAAGTCTGTGGAAAGGCAGCTGAAGAGAGGTTCTACAGGGTTTTGGGAAGGTTGATTCTAAATTCTGATGAAAACTACTAGTCTTAAATCTCATAATTTTTCAGCTGGATGTGGAATGCACTGTTGGGTCAACTTTGCAAGAAAGAACATAGTTTACTACTAGCCCATGAACTTAATAGTTGGGTAAAGGATTTAGAATACTTAATAACAGGCCAGCACTCTTTCATGTACCAGCTGGGGCATCTGTTACCTACCAGTAAGAAAATCTGATGAGTTCTCTGGTGGGTCTGATATCTGTCACCCTCATTTTAATCTTTTCCCTATGCCCTTATGCTTCCTACTCCTTGTGGAGGTTTGTACTGTGAATCTTGTTTTGAAGTGCTGTTTATTTAAAATGAAAATGCAAACATAATTCTCTTTTCTGTCCCTATTTTCAACCATAACTCTCAAATATCGCACGGGGGAGGGGGGAAATCTACCTGTTCTTCCTACATGCTTCTAGTTTTTTGGTTGTCTTGCAGTAATCATGCCAGCAGCAATCTTTCCATCACATTCAGCTGAAGCAATAAATATACATTTAGTGCCAAGGGGCAATCCTGAACTAGACATAAGCCTAAAAGTTGAAAAAAGGGGCAAAACTACAGTATTTGTGTGCAGCTCCAGGGATTTATTCACCAGAGTTTAGGAAGAGATTAGATCTGATTTCTCCATATTCATGACAAATCCCACAGCAAGTGAAAAGAAACTCACAGTTGAGCCTAACTTTCCTCAAATCTCTCAAGGGAAATATAAGCAAATGGTTATTCACGCACAACAAAGGCAAAGAGTTTTCTTCAACTTCTTTCATTCTTCAACATAGATGACCTTGGAAGCATGGACATATTCTGTTGCTAAAAGGAAGACAGCAGATGATTCTGTTTGGAGTTCAGGCTGAGAAGACATAAAATTCCTCTTTAAAACTGTATTGATTTGTGAGGCAGGGAAAATATCCCTGTGTCATTTTATGGATCTGAGAAAAGAGTTAACATTTATAAATATTCAGTGTTGTAGAGACACTGGATTTATCATTTATTACAATAATCTACCTCCCCAGCTGCCTTTTTTTGCCCTCCCCTCTCTTCCTTTCCCACCCTATGACTGGTGAGGTGTTAACTGGCCACTGTACCTTGAATAGTCATTTGAAATGTGTGTTAATTACTTACACTAAACAGACTGTTCCACCTTGTATCTAGCTGTGACACTCAGGTAAATCTGAAAAAAACACACCCTTGAGTGCAGCAAGTTTCAGTGCTGTGAAGTGACTGTAGACAGTACAGCTCCCAGCACTGGTAGCTATGCCGTCTTGTGGAGGTGGTGTTGGGTTTTTTTGTTTGTTTTTTAGAGCACTGGGAGAGCTCTCTCTCAGTGCTCTGCCATGACCACACCAGCCATGTTAAAGCGCTTCTGTGGCAGCCCTTTAGCATTGCCAGTGTAGACTAGCCCTGCACTTAAAATGCTACAGTGGCACAGCAGCGCATCTGCAGCTGCTCCTCTGTAGAGTTTCAGTGTAGACATTACCTACAGCAACAGGAGGGATTCTTCCATCTGCATAATTAATCCACCTCCCTGAAGGCAGTAGCTAGATTAATCGAAGAATTCTTCTGTTGATCTAGCACTGTCTATACTGGATTAGGTTGGATTAATTACATCATTCAGGGCTGTGGATTTTGCACATCTCTGAGTTGCATAGTTAAGGCAACTTCATTTTCTAGCGTAGCTCAGGTCTCAGTACTTTTCCCAGACCTGAAGAAGAGTTCTGTGTAAACTCAAAAGTTTCTCTCACCAACAAAAGTTGGTCCAATAAAAGATATTACCTCACAGACTTTTTCTCTCTAATATTCATAAAAGGGATTTTTAACAGCACCTCATATTCCTTAGGCTTGTCCACAATTAAAACGCTGCAGCTGCACTGCTATAGTGAAGATACTGCCTACACCACTGGGAGGGCATAGGTAATTTGCATTCCTGAGAGGCAGTAGCAAGGTAAACTGTCTACGCTAGGAAATTAGGGCGGTTTGACTCTGTTGCTCATGGGTATGAATTTTTAACACCTCTGACCAACATAGTTATACCAACTGAATTTCCTAGTGTAAACCATGGTTCAGTGTTGTGCCTCATAGCTGGTTATTGTAATAAAATTAAATTAAATAGATGGCTAAATTGCTGTCGTCTACCTTGTCATTGCACTGGGCTACAAGCAATGCTGCTCTTTCATTAGGTTTTGAATCTTTAAGCTATCAAGTAATGATGTATTATCCATTGTACACAGTTTATCAACATCTTAATCAGCACAGTTGCATTTCCATATATAAAGATGAGACTAAATCTGTACATATAAACATATAGGTACCTTCTTTAAAATCAACAATTGCAAAATCAAAAGAGTCATAAGGCCAAAAAATTGCTCTTCCTCAAAACTTAATCATGGGGATATTAACATTCTCCTGCACTGGCTCTTCTCTCTCTCTTCCCCCCCCCCCCCCACCCCACATGCAACTGCAGGGTAAGGATTGGCCAGTTCACAGGCCAAGAGAGAAGTTGAAGCAAAGGGACTTTCTAGGTAGCATCTCCTTTCTTTTCTGAAACTTGAAATGCAATTTATTTTTTGCAAATCAGAATGAATTTTATGTAATCAATCTGATGTGGAAAAGGAAACTATTTCCAAAATAAAATACTTCTCTGGTCATTTGAAAAGGGACAGGAGCGTCCAACTTGAAACTTATTGTATTGCCTAGTGATGAGATATTAATTTTCCTTTTCTTCTGATCAGTCTCTTGGCTTTTCAGCTTTCTTCCCTTTCTAGCAATTGATTTTTTCGCAGGAGCAAATTTTGTGTTTAATGTTATATCTGTCAACTCTGAGGTCTGTACTTTTTTTGTTGTTGTTTTTACCCAGCTTCTTCCAAAATGCATTCTCAAAACTCAAAGTTAATAGCAGCTATTTTTTATTGAAACAAAAATAAAAATGTATATGTATATCCTGCAGTAACGTGCAAACACAGACTGCTGTCATTGCTGCTGATTCAGCAAAAAAATAATTGGATATGAAGTATTTTGATCTGCTCTTACACCACTTATTCACTTATATAAATTAATTCAAATCAAATGTACTTCTCATTTACTTTAGTAATAATTATTACAATATTCAGCGCTTGTAGGACCTGATGTTTCTGCTGTTAACTTCACTATGAATAAGCTCAGGCCTGTAGTGTTTATCTGCTGATCTCTGGCCTCATTGAAGGATAGGAAGCAGCATTATGCCCATTTTATACATATATGGACAGATTTTCAGGAGCTATTTTCAGCTGAGGGTCTGGCCAAGAGAAATTGATGCATAGAATTGTAAAGTGACTTGGATAAGTGGTACAGCGGTCAGAGACAGAATAGAGCCCAAATCTCCTGTCTCCCAGTCCAGTGTTCTAGGCACTGGGCAAGAGTGTGTGTGTGTGTGTGTGTGTGTGTGTGTGTGTGTGTGTGTGTGTGTGTGTGTGTGTGTGTGTGATGTCAGAAACAGGCCCAAAGTCTATCCTCACTCATGTTAATATTCTGTTTGGGGAAATTGCAACTCTGTTGAGCAGTAGTTACTAGCCATGGAAGTCCGGATCTATCTTATTTAATCCTTAAAATTGGAAACATCTGTGACAACTAAGAATAAAGATGTATTTTTGAAACCTACTGTCAAGCTGTCTGGAGGGGCTCATATCTGAGATGCCAACCTCAGGGCAGACTATCAGAAGGACGCCATGCTGGTAGTGTGTTCTATAGTTAGATTTCATCAACCTAGTAATAAATGTGAAAACTCCTAGATCACTGTAACAGTCTTACCATGGAGTCAGAGACAGTCCCCTGGGGCTCTACAATCTATCTTGCAGTCCAGGCAAGCTGGACTTAGTGATAAATGGTCACTTACACCAAAAATTACTAAATATTCAGGTTGTTTCCAGTCCCCAGAGACCAGTCACTTACCCCAGATCAATTTATAGTTTAGATCTCACACTATAGACAACACTTGTAGCCAAGCCTGTAGTAAACTAACCAAAGGCTGATTAATTAGGAAGAAGAAATAAGAGAATAATTTACATGTTAAAGTGAGCAAACATATACAATCTATATCCTAAAAGTGACAGAGCTATCCCATTCTGTCTATTCAAAGTATCTTTCAGAGCAAACCCTGGGCTAACCCTTGGAATCTCTTCTTTTGTTCGCAAAGAGGTGAACAAAACTTCATGGAAGCTATTTTTATTTTCCCTCCTCCAGCATTCAACCAATAGGATGTGGCCTTCTGCATGTACTTCTCCATAGATGGATGGGGCAATTAACAAAGATTTTGTCGTACAATGACCCACTCAATTTTGATATTCCTCCTGGATGGGGAAGTGGATCCACTCTTCCTGTCTGAGTTCACAAGTTCAGAGCAGGCATTTTTACAATTATACAAAAAAAATAAGAATATTTATTATTATTATTATTTCACCTTGTAGCATGGAATACAGACACTAAAAGTAAGATCAATGAGTGCAGCAACTTACAAGCATTTTATAGTCTGCACACTTCTGTTACAAGTCTAACACCTATTTTGAACAATATTAACATATAGGTGAGCTGGTCTGGTTCCCAGCTATGAATTTGTCAGTGCTCAGCTAACACTTACAGACTTGGCAAGAGCTGCCACCTGATTTATCAGCATCACACTTACATTTTGTTAAAATACAGCTCTTTGTGTCCCAACAGAATGAGGGACCGATCTCATAAAAAATGGAAGACCTTCCTGTGCTTTGATTAGTTAATTGCAAATAATGGCAAACAAAATACAAAAAAATACCCAAAGTGTCTTGTGAATCAGAGTACTCCTGATTACAAAGCTATTTGTATCTAGTTGGAGTATCAATATTTTTTAAAGCTTCTCTGTAAATCAAATTATGAAAAAGTTAACAAGGCTGATAGAAATACAGACAGTCATTAAAATAAAGTGCAGTTACTCTATATTTAATATACCTACTTACCAGATCTGGAAGCACTGAATAAATATTTTAACCATAGATACAAAGAGGAGTAATCAGTGAGTAAAACACTAAGATAGGTCCTGAAGCTCAGAGAGTATCCTACAGTAAGAATTAAATGACATGATAGTGACAGAGCAACAGAGCTGCTAAATGACCTGGAAACATCCCAAGGCAGCTAGTCAGTAGCGTACTAAAAAATCTGCATTGACAATCCTGTATGTGCTCTTACTGATCAGCTAGTGCATTCCCCCCATTCCCTCCCTTCTTTCACCCAATCATGTAATATTGTCTTCAGCATTCACAAAGGCATTCAAATGTATGAAGGACACATTACTTATCCAGGGGTTTGAGTTTAACTTTGACCATTTTCATGCTTTTTATGGTGAGTTTGACATTTTTAAGGGTAGCTGGGAAAGAACATGATACATTTTAGAAATAAAACTGTCTAAAGTCCTTGCATTTCAGTGGATGAGAATCTGTAGCAATAGCACAGACACTGCCTAGAGTGGTTGGGATCTCTTTGTTTTTTATACTGTATATTCTGTGATGGGGCAAGGCCAGATGGCTACAGTAAAGTAGTAAGGAACAGGTATGTTAGCCCCAGGTTAACCAAATCCCTAGTACCATGGTAACCAAATGGCAGTTGCTCCAGGTTAATCAAGACAACTGGGGCCAATTAAGATCTTTCTAAAAGGCGGTGGAGATAGCTACATTGATTGGGCCACCTGAAGCCAATCAAAGGCTGGCTGGAATTAGTTAAAAGCCTCCCAGTTAGTCAATGAGATTCATGTGTGAGGAGCTGGGAGCAAGAGACCCGAGGAGCTGGGAGCAAGAGGCCCGAGGAGCTGAGAGTGAAAGTGTACTGCTGGAGGACTAAGGAGTACAAGCATTATCAGACACCATGAGGAAGGTCCTGTGGTAAGAATAAAGAAGGTGTTTGAGGAGGCCATGGGGCAGTAGCTCAGGGAGTTGTAGCTGTCATGCAGCTGTTACACGAGGCACTATAGACAGCTGAGATCTACAAGGCCCTGGGCTGGAACCTGGAGTAGAGGGTGGGCCCGGGTTCCCCCCAAACCTCCCAACCCCTGATCAGACACAGGAGGAGTTGTCCCAGACTGTGGGTTCCACCAGAGGGGAAGATCACTGAGATGAGCAAATCCACCAATAAGCGCAGGACCCTCCAAGGAGAGGAGGAACTTTGTCACAATTCCAATAGATGTCCATTACCAATACTGTGGCAAATAAAACAGTTAATGCAATGTGAAAAAAGATAAAAACAATCTCCATATCTAGCTAATATTGTTGCTGCTCATGTCTCTAATTCTCACAAACTAATATTATTTGATATTTCTTTTTTTTTGTAATTGAATTGATATTCCCCGTCACTATATGGACAATCTGAGATTCTGTGGCTGACGTTTTATGGATGCCTACTGCATGTTCCAATCCAAAAGAGGGAAAAGCAAATATGAGACCCTTCCTCATGCACACAGAGTGGGGCTGCAGATTCACATATCTAAGTAAAAGGGAATGTATGAGTTGTTTGCCTAATTTCTGACAAGAATATCTCATGGCCATTTTTTATTAACTCATATCAAATTTAAGCTTCATTTCTTTTTCATTGACTTGGCTTCTCATAATATACTATAGAAAAATTCCATGAACACTTAACTGGATCTCGTGCAACCATTTCTTTTGTTTTATTCTGGTGAATATCCCAAAGATGGAAAAACAAAAGATCTACACCACTTGCCATGAACACCCAATCTTTGCCTGCTGAGCATTTGCCTTGAAAACAAGAGTCTGTTTGTCTGTGTGATGCATTCTCTGTTTCTACTGGGCAGCAAGATAATCATCAGTTCTTTGTCACAACCTGCTTCTGTAAAAATTCTTAGGTTTTTCCTACTGTACTTGCTCAGTTCATAAACAATATTTCATTGCACTGAAGAAGGCCCTAAATATTAAAAGGATATTGCACCATTGTGGGACATTTCCATTACAAATCTAAAATAAAATTAATTCTTTTTTTCGGTGTTGTTTGTTTGTGTTTAAGCAGTGCACTGAATCTCAGTGATATTTGAAAAGCACATCATAATTTTTTAAAAGAAGAACTATGCACATGGACATCTGGAGTTACTGATGATGTTGCAGGGCACCAGCAGTTTATTTCCTGTTATGTGCAATGCCTCTTACTGATCTTTTTTTTTTTTTTGGTTTGTTTTTTTTGTTAAGTCACAGCCCTTTCATCTAGTTCCAAGATCTGCTCTGTTTAAATTAATTGTTCCTCGGCAGAAAAAAACAGATCTCTCTTTCTCAATGTCTGCAGTCTCTCTGTTGCAAACTCCATGTGTGTGTTACTGCTATAGCTTTTCTCAGCAGATACTGTTGAATTGTGTTAGAAGATTTGTCCACATCACAAAGCTAAGTCATGTTTGGGGCTGCACCACAGTCATTTGATCAATGTGATTTGAACTGGATCTGATCCCAAATTACAAGATTGCAAATGGGAAATCACTATTGTTTAACCCGATGTGCCTCCTAGCCATGAGGGGATGATATTCTACTTTAAATATAATAATGAACTGGGACTCAAAAAGACATTCACTTTTATAGAGACAAGCTGGATGAGATAATATATTTTAGAGTACCAACAGTTGTTGGTGAGAGAGACAAGCTTTTGATTGTATACTGAGCTCTTCTTCAGTTCTGCTGAAGCTCAAAAGCTTGTCACTGTCACCGACAGAAGTTGGTCCAATAAATATTACCTCAGCCACTTTATCTCTCTAATATCCTGGGATCAACATGGCTACAACTAACACTGCATATATTCAATTTGTCCATTTCTCTGTCCCTGTGTGTCAGTGCCCAAGTTGAGGGCAGTCTTGCCCAGTGGTTGGAGAAAGAGTTCAGCCTATCACAACTGAATCCAGACAGGACACATCCACGCAAAGCCAAAGGTCATAGCTAGGTGTCAGAAACCAAAGTCTGAGGTGAAGGGTTAATCAGAATCAGTCAGAAGGCAGAGCCAAGGGTGTAAGTCAGGAGCCAGAAATCAGGAAGAAACTGGGGGCTGGAATAGAAGCAGGTACAAGCTGAGGCTAAAGCAAGACTAGAGACTGCAGAGGAAGCGACAAAACCAAGCACAGCTGTGGGCTAGATGTGCGTTGAGCAACCACTAGCTTAAGTGTCAGCCTGCTGACTCCTGTAACCAATCAGGTGGTATAGTTGAAGGATATAAATCCACACTGTGTAGAGGTCAAGCATGGGAGTTGACTACACACAGCACTGGCAGAATGTCACCTTGCTTATTAGGCTCAGAGACACTGTCAATTAATTGATTATAATGGAAGATATCAATTTTCCATGGGTGGGGGGGAGTGACATGGTAGGTAGTTCCACACACCGGGATAGGTTTTGCTGCAAGACAAGATAGCACAGTAGCCAATGGTTAACAGGTTACATAATGTCTCTACTCATGGTCTCAAGTTAGCAAATTAACATTTAATTAATATTTCGATAAAATGTAATTAGTATAATAGAGAGAGAGAATTCTGATTTAGGGTCCATAGGAATGGAGTAGCTCCTCTTATTGTCCAGAAGATACATTCCTAGGGGTTAAAGCAAAGAAACTATGAAAGTATATGGCAATAAAGATTGTCTCCATTGTGTTTTAAGGCAGGCATTGGTCCCTGGGAAGGGGAGGTGGGAGGATGCTATATCTTATACTGACATGTGCCAGTTTTTCATAAACTCGAGATTGGATCTGTGAGAAGAACGTCTCCCTACAGAAGAAACTAACACAATAGGAACAGGGATTCTTTGTTCAATCTGAAACATAATTATTCAGTTATTGCTTCAAAATCTGGCATTTCTATGGACCAAGCATATCTTTAGAAAAGGCAATGTTATTTTGTTTATTCTGCTTTTCTCGTAAATAATCAGTATTTGCTAGGCCTCTGGTCTCTTGACCATACTCTGGACTTTGAGTCTTGAAAAGAGCTGGCACAATCCATATACCAGGTTGTTATATAAAATGCACATGGATTTTAACCCTTCAATAGTTATTCAAACAGCTTCTATCGGGGCCAGCTGTGCTCAGTTGTCTATTTATTGGACCAACTTCTGTTGGTCAGAGTGACAAGGTTTTGAGCTTTAGCAGACTTAATAAAGTGCTGAGCCAAGACCCTGAAGTAAAGGCATTTGAATTGTGATTTCAACTGCTCCTTGCCCTGGCTTTATTAAAGGAGATGTACATATTTTGATTAATTTGTATTGGCTTCTCATTGCCCTGATCCTGTGCAAGAGGCTGTATCGACAGTGAATTGTAAGGGAAAACAGATGGGCTCACCCTCAGTGCCACACCTGGCCAAAAGGGAGTGCCTGGGGCGGCTCACCCCTTTACAGTGAGATTTCTTCCTGGGAGAGTGAATATGTTTGCATTATATAATTGTAGATTTTCTGGTTGCTGTAGTAATTCCACACACAAAAATTATGCAGTTATGTTCTGCCAATATATGTGCTCATATATTAGAATATATTTTATTATTAAAATTGCAGTGCCCCTACAGGTCTCAACTAAAATCAAGACCTTCCTGTTCCCCCTTGCTGCTTGTGCTGGGTACAATGCCCATGGTAAAAAAGAAGTTCTAGCCTTGAAGAGTCATACACAGATGCTCCTCGACTTTATGCAATCGTTCCGTTCCGGAAACTTTGCGTAATCCGAATTTTACATAGTTCAGAAACGTATATTGTACAAGCATAAAACCCAAACAATTACAACAAAGATATTGCATTTACCTTAATCCTATTGTTATCCTGGCACACTGAAGGCTGCATTTTGGTGGTGGGTGACAATGGGCTTAATTTGTAGATGAGGAAGGAGAGGAGACAGACATGATTTGAATTAAATAATAGGGTGAAACAACAGAAATATAGTATCACTGAAATAACATGAGACTGAGAGGGCTGTGAGAGCGCAAAGCCTTCCCTTGTGGGAGATGCTATTGCTGTATTCCTCCGCACACCGCACTACAGTACTTAGCGTTCGTATACGCTACTCAATTATTTTCCACAACACGAAAATTTTATTTATGCCTTATGGAAATGTTTGCGTAAGGTTGAATTTGTGAAAGTCGAGTTTTGCATAACCCGAGGAGCATCTGTAATTTAAATAAAGATTGATAGGGGATGACTGACTTGTTCTCATTTCACAGCTGAGGAATTGAGGCTCAGAAAGATTGAGTATACTGCTTAAGGTCACACAGGGAATCTGTGACAAAGCTAGGAATTGAACCCAGATCACCCAGATCCTACACAGTGCCTTAGCTACATGATCATCATTGCACTTAACATATTCATGTAAAGCATAGTTTTTATCCATGTCCTTTTTATGACTGCAGTGTGATACGCACCCAAATAGTGGTGGGGAAAACAAATCCATCAAAACATACAGTTGTTGAACTGCTAATGAGTTCCTAATTAGGAATTAGCCAATCATATTAATAATATATAATGTTCCCCAAGTCTGTCAACCAGGAGAATGAAACTGTTACCTGTCTGCCTGCCAGGCTGATACATGTCTATTTAAATATATGACCTTGACCATGCTAATTATGCTTCACTTTTCTCCCACAATAACCAATGGTGGTATAACAAGTTTTTTCAAAAAACGTACAGCTGCTTTTTAATGATCCAATTTACTTATTCAGAATCCTCAAGTGTTACCAGGTGCTATTGTTTGTTGTACAGTTGTGCTCCGTAGACCTCATTAGCTCAGTGCAAAAAAGGTCAAATTCTGTTTATTTATTGACGTCAGTTAGATCAAGAAAATACTTTGTATTTCTCACCAGGAGTTTAATGGGTAAAATTGTCTATGGATGTTTAGAGAGACAAGGTGGGTGAGGTGATATCTTTTATTGAACCAACTTCTGTCCAGAGACACAAGTTTTTAGTTCAGGATATTCAGGTCAATTATTTGTGTGCTTGCATCATGCAACAGTATGAATCAGGAGGAAAAGTCTGACCTTACCTAAATCTCTTAGAGATTTGTATGGGGCAAACCGAATAACTATACATAGTCACTTCTCAGTTAGTCAGACTGAGAAAATTGCAGTGGCTAGTGATAATCAGCAATGACTTATGACAGTGGCTACAAGGAGAATAAAATTAAGATAATATATAGGGTTGGATTTCAAAACTGCTCAGCATATGCCTAACTTTGCTACCCTAGGAATCGATGGGAGTTTTACTATTGACTTCAGTGAGAGAAGAGTTAACCTAAACATTAACAGTCAAACTAAATGTAGAAGCATACTGAAAAGCAAATTCTGCCTCAACATAACCAGCCTACATACAGATCTAGAGTCAGGGATACCCACGGAAGGTTTAAAGTCTTCAAACTGTGAACCTATAGAAGGTCTAGCCAGGTTTCACAAATTTTTCCACTCTTGCTATTTGTGTCATCCTGGGGATAGAACACTGTCTTGCAGTATCGGGGGGGTGGGCAGAGAAAGGAGGCTACCAAAATAGCTGGATGGATCTTACAGAGAAGGAGCAACAAATAACCCTTTTACATGTCCAATGCTGTAAGAAGCAACACAGATCCACTCATTGCTTCTGTTTCTGTTTGCTATCTTGTCAAGAGAGAATGCACACAATACAGTCCGACCTTCTGAGAAGCTGAGTCAAAATGGCTTCCGTTTACCTTCCAGAATACATAGGAAAGGTTGCCTCAGCCAATCAGGTAGCCATAACTGATACCATGTGATGTATCAACCAACCCAGTTCAACACAAAAGTTTTGCAAGTATAATCCACTGAGGACTGTGTGTTTCAAGTCCCCTGGATAGCAATCCACAGAGGATATGAGATGTTACAATCACCAACTACTGAGCACACTATAGCAGCTTATGCTTCTAGCTCTGGAAGTCCTCAGTTCAATCCCTTTATGTGTTGACCAAGAGGACAGCCATCACACAAACTTACTAGTAAATGGCATTTATGAATTTATTTTGAAATTTCATTATATTTTCTTTTTGTGTATGTGGGTGACTTACACTTTAAAGTATTCCTATTTAAGTTAATTGCAGTATTGGTGCCCTAGTTGTGAACTATATACAAAAAATTAGGTCGTGTATAATTTTCCTAGCTGTATGTTGTTAAACCCAAATGGATTTAAAATAGATTTAGTTAGAAAGGAACTTGGAGATATGGTTTTTCTATTATTTAAGAATCAAGAAAAGCCCTTTATGAATCAGAAGAGGGGAAAAAATGGGAAATACTAACTTCATTTGATGAATGTTGCTTATAGTTCCTTTTTGTCCTGCTATTTCCAGGAAGGAGGCACTTTGGAAATACTATGCAATTGGAGAATTGATTTAGACATTTAGGTGAGCCCAGAGGAACAAATGAGAGTGCTGTGGTCAATATTTTAGCTTTAATAGGAAATTGGGTATTCCAAAGCTCACTCAGTTCCTTTAATGAGGATTGTAGACTTCACTAAAGCCGAAAGTAATGTTCACTAATTCTTTCAAATAAATATTTCACTTTTTCTCTTTCCTAATGTGAGTGCTTGGATAATTGAAGCAAAGTGTTGGTGTTGAATCATGGCAATTAATTTTAATTGTAAATGTACATTTCCAGAGGGGAAAAATATTGAAAGCCTCTAACACCTTTTTGAGTTTTTTAAAAATGTGAGCTGTAAATCCTGATATTGCTTAAAATCCTAAGAACAAACAACAACAAAAACCCCATAATTGCTTATTTAGGATACACTAAAGTTGAATAAACTGTTAATGACTAAAAAATAAACTAAACTGACTAGCTCATTAGTCTTATTTTATATAACAAAAAACTCTAAGAATGTGTTGTGTTTATACAGACATGAGGAAAGTGGTTCTGTAGTCTTTTGTCTTGGTTAGAGCATTGTAAGTTACATCATGCCTAATCTAGGTGAATATTACTAAGAAAAAAATAAATCTTTGGTACATTGATGCTGCTCCTGGTAATGCAGAAAGATTGTTACTAAGAGTAGTCCCACTCAATTTTTCATTTATTGTTTGCTTGGTTCTTGACACTCAAGGGTTTAAAGAGAGAGAGAGAGAGAGAGAGAGAAGAAAAAGCACAAATTTAATTGACAAGTAACAGTATTTGTGTATATACGTCCTGTGCCAATGGATTCTGTCATACAACTCTCTATATCCAGGTCATCACCGGGAACAGATTTTTTCACTTGTTTAATACAAGTTCACTCAGCTTAACTATTGAAGTAACCACAAGAGGTTGACCAAAGACTTGTTGTTAATGTTTATAGTATTCACTTAAAGGGAAATGCTTCTTCCAATTCTCTCCCTCCACCTCTTGAAATGAATTTCTGAGATTGTTCTCAAAGATACACCACAGGTTTCTGAAATATCCTTGCAAGATTTGTCTGCCTTTTTTCCTTTCTCTCTCAGAAGAATAGTTTTTTTTCCCCATTTAATCACCTTCCAGTGGCTCTTCTTTTTTCTCCCCAGTGTATTAGCAGAAACGGTATTAGAAGCATGGCATGCATTTTGATTTGTTTTTGAGTCTTTTGATTCTTTCACTCTTCTGTTGACCTAATACCTTGTCTGTTGTATCTTACCTTTCTTCTTTTACAAAATCTTTAGTATCATCCACTTTGAAATAACAAACATGTTTGCTGGGCTCTAGACCTGTTTGAACTGTGAGATATCTCATATAATGCCTAGTTAGGACATCAGTGGGAAAGTACATTCAACTTGGTTGCCCACTAAATGTCTTCAAAGAAGATGAAAAGATGGGCAGGAAAAATAAAAAGTTACTTTTTATACACAGGTAGGAAATCAGAAGCCCTCCCGAGTAACTTCTAAAATCTCTGAGAAGGGGAGTCATTATTGCCTGGGTTTGTTTTATCCTCATTTGAATACGTTTTGTGTGCTTTTTTGACAATCCCACTAGAAGCCTATCTGCCTTTTTAGGTTCCTAAATACCTTTAAAAATCTGGCCTCAGGTGCACATTTTTCTGATAGAATAGAACCGTGCTTTGTGGAAATGGAACAGCCCCTTACCTTATCATTCTCTTCTGTCCAATAATAGTCTCAGGACACCAATGCTGGTATTTTAAGGCTGAGTTGGGAAGCTACCCTCTTCCTCCTCTTCTTTGCTTAGGGCTGCCCTGCTCACCCTGTATTACTTCCTACACAGACTGGTGGGGTGAAGACTCTGGACTCTGAAATGGGAGCAGCAGGTGGAACTAGTGGTTGGCTGGGAAGATGCTGAAACTCCCAGCATTTCCAGATGATAGATGAAGCAGCAGCACTTGATGGGCTAGGTCTTTGGCCCATCAAGTGCTGCTGCTTCATCTATCATCTGGAAATGCTGGGAGTTTCAGCATCTTCCCAGCCAATCATCCTTCTCTCTTCTAACAGATAGAAAGAAGGGTATCCCACCCCCCTTTGATGTGCCATCTTTCCCCCCTTCTTGAGTGTGCACAACATTTCTCTTTTGCAATGACCATACGTCTTCTAAAATGCAGGAAATTTCATTCAGGTTTCCAAAATGATTCATGGACAGCCCTCTTCTCCCACCCTTACTTTTGTTTTTTGTATCACTACCAATTCTCCATAGTGCTGAAATCTAAATACTAACCTTTAAAGAAATAGGAATGGGAAAGAGATATACCAGGATGATACTCAGGATGGCTATAAATGTGTACACACACAAACACATGCTCTGAGTAGTTGACTATGGGCATGCTTGGGGACATTAACTCCTTTGAGATAACTTCCATTCTTCTCCTAATTCTTTCCCCTTTCTACAGCCCATCACCTCAAAATGATAGAATGCTCTTCCACTGCATGTGGTTGAGACTTTTGAGCCACAAAAAAGCTGGGCACTCCCCCCTATTAAAAGTTAGATTTAAAAAAAAAAGTAAGCAAAAGACATTTTAACTATGTTTAAGAAGCTTCATGGGTATTGAATATCCCAGACTATATCAAAGGTAATTTCCTGTCATCTTACAAGAATCTAGCTGATACAAGTCAGCTGCACCATGGCTACTCTTTACTACAAGCTCCATTATACAGTAAAATATTTTGTTTTTGCAAACATGTCAAATTTCCAGGTAGAATGATCACTGAAGGTAATTCTCATAGCATGCAAGTATATGTATGAAAAGCTCCCAGCTAGCAACATCCTAATCTTTTCTGGCAGTAAAGACTCAAATGCTCTCTCAAATCATGAGGTCTAGCTATGTTTTCAGAATTGTTGCCCTTCCCTGACTTTCCCTGCATGCCACTTACCTCTGGTACAGCTGTGAGCAGCATGACTCCTTTGAAAAATGTCTGCACTGAATATAAATTTGCTGCATTTTGGCAGATCTCATGTTTTCACTTTCAGATCTTTGGAGAGACTATCACAGCAGTTTAAAACATTATTGTTTTGATTATAATTATATGGAGAGAATGCACGGCAGTGAGGTACAGTGTAAAGCTTTTATCGGATGAGTTTGCGGTGGCGGCATTACTCACAAGTGATGAAGCCACAAATTAATTATGCTGCTCATCACAAATGAATACCAATCAAGCCTGTATGATACCCCTTCATACAATTTGTATGTGCCATGTCTTTTATGGTAAATACAACTGAAAAATGTTAGTTTTAACCTTTTTTTTTTCTTTCTCCACTATCTGGAATCAAATGGCTCCAACCAGGATAAATTTCAGAAACCTCAAAGAATGAGCTAAAAGAGTTGCATATGCCTCAATTCTATAAATACATATGTATTAGATATAAAGTAAAGTGAAACATTTAGAATCCAAAACATGCTCCTCATCTGCTTTTACTAGTTTTCAATCCTATCACATTTGGGGCCTCAATTATTTATGTCCCTTTAAGCTGTCAGTAGATGCAGACTCAGTTAAATAAATGACTTGCTCAATTTAACTATGGTGCCATTAAATATAAATATATAATATTTAAAAGGGCTAGATCCTCTACTGCTGTAAATCAGTGTTGCTCAATTAAAACTAATTCCTGTTCAGAATATTTGTTTCACATTCATCCCTTTTTTGTGACTTGTTTGTGAACGAGTCTTGATTTATCTTTAAATCAATTAATTCATACTAGTAGTAGTAATTATAACACCTAGCTCTTGTATAAATATCGGATGAATAATTTTTAACCTGAAGTAAAACTGTTCATTTTATTTATCCACGATTTAATATCAGTGTTGGGTAGCTGATCACTGAAAATCTGATCCTGTTTGATTGGATGACTAAATTTTACAATGCTGAATAACAAATAGTGAATAATTGTGCTAATTGTTAATGATTGATCTTTTTTCTCCTAAAATTTGTGAAACTTTTAGGATTCAAAACATTTTCACAAATACAGAGCAGTGATCCAAAATCTTCAAGTGTGGCAAACTAAATCTAGCTCTTTCATTCATGAAAATATTAGTGAACAACTTAAAAAAATATTGGCCCAGTTCTAATGAGAATAAATATGAAACATTTGATGATGATACAAGAGGTAAGCAAGCCAAAGCCAAAAGGTATTCTTAACTGAAGAACCAAGGCATGATGACATACAGCAGAACAGTTGTCACAATTTATTTTTGTATTCTCAACCCACAAAGAGAGTTACATTGTGTTAATAGAAGACATATGCTTAATGCAGATTAAATAATGCTGTGTTGTATCTATGAGACTGTTCATAGTTGAATGTGACAATGTTGACATATCATAAGTACGAACTTTAATACCAGAGTGAAAACATGAAAATTGAAGAATATTTCATATGCAAAAAGTAATTTCCTCTGCCAGTGATTCTTTGCATTATACCTGATGCTAGAAAACAGCTTTTATTTTTGAATGTCAGCTTCTTCCATCACAACCCAGTTCTTTCTCTTTTGAATCTGTAGGCAATTTGTAGTCCTATGTTTATGATATTAGTCAAAGTTGTCTGTTCCCTCTCTAATGCATTTTATGAGTACAGCATCAAATTTCCATTGAGGAAGTCATATACTCCCCTCTCAAATGTTGGCCATAGCTGCTTTCTATAATAAGTTTAAGAAGGCACTGTTCCTTCCAAGGTGATATAGTCCATGTGTTTTAGAAATCTAGGTTGTTGATGGCACACATTCAGTTATCACTTAACTGCAGAGTTAGGAAGGAGGAGTGGGTAGGAAACAGTGACGAAGAAAGTAATTGATTTAAAAGATCTAGTAAAATTAGTGGAAGTTTGAGAGTTCTCATTAGGCTGTCCTTTGAACTCTTTAAAGAATTGTTCTGTATCATCATTGGTAGCATAGTTAAATCTTCTGCCATGTCAGTATGAATATATGTGAGTAAAATACTGCCAGACCTGACTTTCCCCTCCTGTGGTAAAATTTGTGGGATGGGACAATGCAAGAGGAATTCTCCAGTAAGATTCCCCCTTGTCCCCCCACAGAAAGCCTTTCATGCAACCTCATTATGTGGGGGCGATTTTCACCATCCCCATAGAAAAGACCATCTGGCCCATTCCTAAATCTGAGAAGGATCACTGGAGTACACTGCAGGCCAGAGCTATCCACGTGAAGGCCATATGCCTCCTGGCTGGCCCTTTGTCTCCCCTCCTCCCGGTGTGCTTTGCCAAGCTCCCTGGCAGCATAACTCCAACAGAGGTGCCTCCAGGATCCTTGGGCAGCAATCAGCAGAAATTACTCAGCTAGGATTTTTTCCCCCCCTTTCTGATTAAGCCCTGCAGGAGATAGGCTAATGTGCACCCCCTACCTCCTCTCTTACTTTGGTCCAATTCCTTTCCTCTTCCTGGCCCACCCAGTCTCCAAACCCTATCGCAGCATGGCCTCTGGATTTATGGAGCACCCCCTGCATCAGCCAGGGGTGGAGAAGGCAGGGCTGTCGATGTAGCCGACTTCTATGTGGAAGTTTTCCCTCTGCATGCTGATCTAAAGGAAGCATCCACCAATCAGAAACAGCTGGATCCAGAGATAGCAAATAACAGCTTTGGAAAAGGACAGTCTTGCGAGAGAGTTATCAGCTGGATTACAAGGGAAATTATCTTTTCTTCTGCAAGATTTTGTTCAACACTGTCACTGCCAGTGTCCTATTCGTCAAGATGATGTAGATATAGTCAGTTAGATTGCAGAAACACCATGAATATTTAATCTTATCCATTTTTACAAACTCAGTTATTTTAAATGCAGCACTTAGCATTAAAAGGGCAAAATGTAATCAGATAGAATGATTCTGTTATCTGAAAGGAGAAATAAACACTCCAGACTACACAGTTTGGTATTTTAAATATTTTTATTTTTTTTGCTTAAAAAAAAAAGCCTGAACAACAGTGATTTTTTTGCCTAATTTCAAACATCTTGGTTCAAATACTTGACTTGAACACAATAAGCTTCCTGTTCAATTTAAGAGAAAAATAAAATCTTAAAAATATCCAGCTCAGAGGAAGTGAATTGATTAATTTAAAAAGAAGTATTGTTTATATAGCTCGTGAGCCCAGGCCTATTGGAGTCAATGGAAGGACTCTGACTTCAGTGGAGCTTGGTCAAGCACTTCATATATAATGGCCCCTTTTTGTGCCAGATTAATTTTGTGAGGAGGAGGAGTGATCTATTATGTACGATGTATTTAGTAGAAAGGGGGAAAATGTCTTAAATTAAATATCCCTTGTGGATTCCCAGTCAGGTTTACATTTCAGAAAAAGATCTCAAAGATAAACAAGCTTTTCAAAAAACTATGCTACAAATACTCTGATTAATTTGTGCTAAATATATGTTAGGATAAAGTTTCAGGAAAAGCTATTGCATGACAGGAGAAGAAATGTTCATATGGAAGATGTTCATGTCCTTGGTATTGTGGTTATGGCAGGCCTCAGTGTGTGGCACTGTTACCCATAGTCATGCAGGCTATCTTTGAGCATGTAAGCAAATGGTCAGTCTTGGGAAGGCATGCTGGTTATACAAAACTCTGTTCTGAGTAGAAGGAGCTGACTCCATAGCGTGAGACTTTTCTTTCTACCTTGGTCTTTGATTAGAGCCAATTCTTGAAACAAAGCTGTTCTCTGGGAACTCTGTTGGGATGAGATTGCTGAAAGAAGGGATTACCTTGCATGCTATTGGACCAACTCTGTTTTTAACACTGGTATGTATGAGTATATAAAACAAGTTTCACTTACAGTATGTATACCAAGATTTCATGTCACTGATTTCTCCTCAACTGGGAAAGCATCTTGCTACTTAGTCATAAGAAAAGACAATGCTATACATCTGAAGTTCTTTAAGGGCCTGATCCAAAGCCCAGCAAAGTCATTGGAAAGCCTCCTACTGACTACAATGAACATTGGATAGCAGATTACAGAGATTAAAAGTATAAAAAAAGTTCTGATCACTGTCAGTGTTAATACAAACTGCTGTGCTTATGATAGCAGCAGCAGCTCCACCTTAAACACATGGAAATGAAACTGCCAAAGACATTACATGGTACTAAATGTATTGTATGTATTGTATATGGAAGGCAAGAAGGTGTACACTCCTGGATTAAATTGGCTGTAACAGCACTAACTGTTTGGGATAGGACATGCTGTGAAATCTATGCCTCGGACCACTTGGAGCTGCCTCAGAGCACCAGATTGGGGAACCATACACCTCACTGTAGAATCCACTTCCTTTCCAGTTGATACAGATGTACCCTGCTAGCAGCAATACAATGATGTTGCATTGAAGTTAATAGGAATGGTGGAAGCAGTGAACTTTAAGGACTGAGCCCAAATGGACCAGATTTTTCATTCTTGGTGTCATCTGTTTTAAATGTGTTTAAACCAAAAAATAGCTTGTTCTTAAATATCTATTTAAAAGCTATTGAGAGAACAAAGTGGGAATAATGATACTGGCTTTCTTTGTAAAGCACTTTGAGATCTACCAAAGAATGGTGCTATTTGAGAACTAGATGTTTTAGGATTAAAGTGTATATTCTGGACGTTGATATCACTGAAATCTTCTGGTAAAAAACCAAGAAATCCAACAGAAAGCAAAGGAGGTTAAATTGCCTTTCCCAGCCATTGTCTGGTATTTTAAAACACATTTTCCTGCTTTTTGTGCAACCTTAGGCCTTGGACACATCATAACTTCAATTCTTTTATATTACTTGAGATGTGTAAGGCCAAATTCACTTTTACAAAGTAAAATCTGGCCCAAAATGCTCCTTTAAACAATGCCAGTAGGAAATTGCTCATCTTTATTGTACACATGGCTAATAGAGATACTAGTTTTTTGACCAAAGTGACCTAGTAATTAACTACAAAATGTCTCCCAAATTTCATCCATCCTGAAATATTTTTCATGCAACTACATTTTAATAAAAGCTTTGCCTTTTCTGCTACATTTTTGACATAATCTAATGTGATGTTCTAAAATGCAGTATAACTACTGAAAAGGAAAATTGTTTCAAATGAAGTGGGTTAGAAAAAAGTGTTGTTTTTTCAAGAATTTAATTTGCAATCTTTTACAAACAGGCTTAAGCTGAAATGTTTTGTGCTGTGATTGATAATGCATGTATTTAAATTATCAAAGTCCGTGTGCCTGGACATATTGAAAAACTTTCTCACTTATCTAGTATTATAATTTTGTTCTGCTTTTTAGTCTGTGGGTAAACCTGTATACTGACAGGAAACCAAAAGAAGGAATAAATTTGAGAGATGTTTGTGTGTTTTCTCATTTTCAGATCCTATGTATTCCATAAGGCCCCAACACAACAAATCATTTAAGTATACATTCACTCTCCAAGTATGTGAGAAGTCCACTGAAGACATTGAAACAGCTCATGCTTAAAATTAAGCTTGTGCTTAAATGTTTTGCTGGATTGGCGTCTAATTAGGCACAATCTTAGGAGTTGCTGAGTCAAGTTTCATTAACTGTGATACTGCAGATACCATGGTGTGGTAGCTTTTGATAAATGTTGTGTCTTTAATGGGAACCACTCTATCCCTTTTGTACGCAAACCACGTGTAGCTAATCTTTCCTCATAATTTGTATTCTTGAATAACTTTGGTTTCCCTGTGCCACTTCCTCTGCTACTTTGCATCTCTCTGTTAATATTTGTAATAAAAAGGACTCTGTTAAGATTTATTTCATTTGTCCTGTGGTTTCCAATGTAGGAGAAATTCTGCCTTTCTCTTTAAATATTTCAATGGCTAAAACAAGATGAAATTAAAGTACTAACATAAATGTATTTAAAAGTGTGTTCATTTAACTTACCAGGTATTATTTTCTGTCTGATTAACCCAACTATGTTGACTAACTGACCATGCTATCGAGTATTTCTCTCACTCCCTCCCTTCCTCCCGGTGTGTGTGTTGTAGTGGTGCCCTAGAACTTCAGTGAAGAAAACGTTAAATGACAGCAAGGAAAAAACAGTTGTTACTTGCAGGTAAACATATGATTAGGACTCTCTCTTATTGCTGGATCTTTTTTATGCATTTTATTTTCATTCTTTCACACATTCATTGAACAAGTTGGAAAAAAATGCATCAGCCTGAAACAAAGAAAACATATCTATTCATCACCATTCAAAATATTGTCACTACTATCTCCCCAAATCAGCAGTATACTGTTGATCCTTATGATTTCCATAGCTGTTGCTGTATGGAATCCTTCCAGAGATTACTAGAAAGGTTGTCTTTGACAGTCTAAGCTATTGACTGAGCAAGTACACTACTCTACTAAAATACTAATAAAACCAGAAATTTTAGTTCATTTCTCTAGATAAATGAGAGAACCAAAGGATAGAGTCATAAACTTTAGGGTCAGAAGAGACCATTATGACCATCTAGACTGACCTCCTGCACATTTGCAGGCCACAGAACCTTACCCACACACTACTGCAATAGACCCATAACCTCTGGCTGAGTTACTGAAGTCCTCAAATCATTACTTAAAGACTTTAAATTACAGCTAATCCACCATTTACACTAGTTTAAACCATCAGGTGACCCATGCCCTATGCTGCAGAGGATGGCAAAACCCCCTACCAATCTGACGACGGGCAAAATTCCTTCCTGACCCTAAATATGGTGATCAGTTAGATCCTGAGCATGTGGGCAAGACCATCCAGCCAGACACTTGGGAAAGAATTCTCTGTAGTAACTCAGCGTCGTTCCCATCTAGAATTTCATCACCAGCCATTGGAGATATTTGCTGCTAGCAATCACAGATCGGCTACATACCATTCATCATGGTCTCATCATACCATCCCCTCCAAAAACTTATTAATCTAAGTCTTGAAGCCAGTTAGGGTCTCTTGCCAACCACTATTCCTCTTGGAAGGATGTCCAGACCGTCACTCCTCTGATGATTAGAAACCTTCACCTAATTTCAAGCCTAAACTTGTAGATGGTCAGTTTATAGCCATTTGTCTTTGTATCCACATTGGCATTTAACTTAAACAACTCCTCTCCCTCCCTGGTATTTATCCATCTGATGTATTTATAGAGAGCAATGCCATCTCCCTGAGCCTTCTGTTGATTAGGCTAAACAAGACAAACTCGGAGTCTACTCTCATAAAATAGGGTTTTTTTTCCCCTCTATTCCTCATATCATCCTAGTAGCCTTTCTCTGCACCTCTTCCAGCTCAAATTCATCTTGGGAGTACAGAATTGCACACACTAGTCGAGGTGAAATCTCGTATAATGGTACTAATACTTCCCTGTCTCTACTAGAAATATCTCACCTGATGCATCCTAGGACTGCATTTAGCCTTTTTTCATGGTTGCATCACATTTTATTAGCATGCTCCCACTTCTTGTGTCAAGGTCAGTAATAAAAATGTTAAATAAGATTGATCCCACTAGTAACTTTCCCTCCACTTTTCAGTATGACCGTTGTAGTCTCCCCTATAACCAGTTCCTTATATAGTCACTAGCAGGGATATTGAGCATGTGAGAGTCTGTGCTGGATTAATGTATATCAAAGATAATTTTGGATTAATGATGCAAAGTAGAAGAAAGTGAGGAGTCCCAAAGGGAGATTATAGTCATGGCCTCACACTGAAACAAGTTAGAGAGAGCACAGCCTAAGAACATCTTTAAATATGTGACCAGAGAAGTAAAGATGAGAAATTAGCCAAGGAAGTTCATTGAAACAACTTGGTCTGGAGAAGAGGGCAATAGAACACAGCAACTAACATTAATAACTGAGTAAAAGTACCTTGCACTTACAGAATACCTTACACTTGGGGAGACGATTGTTATAAGTACCAACAAGACCAATGGTACAAATCAAAGGTTCTTAAGATTTTAGTTATCCCAAGAGTGATCAAGTAATTAGCAAATCCCTGCATAATGAGTTGATTTCTGATTGTGGACTTCTGAATTCATTTGCAGTGGTTTCAAAAACTACCTATAGCATCCGTTTACTTATTACTTTTGTGTAGATTTTTCCATTGCCGGATTAGGAAACATTCCAAAAAAATCTCTAAGGATTTGAGTCAAAGCACATTGATTTCAGTGGGGTTTGGACCAGGCCCTAAATTTACAGATCATCCAGGCTCCATAAATTTACAGAGCTCCATCTATCTCCTTGAATTAAATAAGTTCTGTTTGTGAGGAGAGCCGGAAAAAGGGGAAATACCAGTATAAGAAGTTAGTTTGAAATTTGCATAACATTCCTGTCCCAAGACCAAGAAAATTACAGAAAGATCCATACTTTATTTTTGATTTGAGGTGGAATTTGTTATGTGAGCCATAGTTCATAACCATTAATCACAATAAGACCGGATGCTCATGGAAAAAGAATTATGATGTAATTTATGGGGAACATCCTGTTTTATACAGAAAAAGCATGAAGAAATGTAATTTTGAAGTCTTCCATGCTGGACTAATAATGGCGAAAAATACTATAAACTGAGATGAAATATTAAAAAAATCACAATAGACAATACTGTGCTAGAGGAAAAATATTTCTTCCTCTAAACTGAAATAGAATTTTCATTTCTTAAATTTGACCTAAAATGACAATTATAATTGGATATTTACAAAGAAAAATATGTAAAAAGGCTACAAGCAATAAGTCAGTGATTATGCACTTGCTAAAAACATGCATTGCACTTTTAAAAAAAAATCCTAATTAAATCCTAATTAGAATGTGCAGTAGAGTGTTAATTCTTGATAGTTATTCCTCTAGGGCCTTCCCTAAACCTTCAGGAACATAAGCTTACTCAGATATGTAAGAGATAATTATCAATAAATAGGGACCATCACATAACGTGTTCACTGCATTGCTTATTTGTGGCTTACTGTCTGTTTTATCAGACAGAAGAGAAAATGTAATATGGAGAATTTTTGTTACAGATGAGCATTTTCAGCTTCATCAAAATGCAACTACTGCACTACAAAAGGCTGGTCGTCTTATCATTGTGTAATAATGTTGGCATAAGCCTAGATTCCACAAACCCAAGTTGAGATGCTTGCGTGTTGGAAAGGTCATCTTAGATCTTGAGATGTGATGAGTGCAAAGAAAAGTGAGGAAAAACATAAATTCTCAATTTAAAACATTTGACCCATTTTGTAGTGGGGACTCTCTCTCCTTGGAACCAAGAACTTCAGAAGGTCTCAGTGTATGTTCTTGGACTTTTTTATTTTGAGATCCAACTTTTCCCATTTTAAAGCCTTTGAATTGTTCCACCCATTATTTTATTTTGTTGTCATACATACTTTCCCTCTGATGCCTCTGGTATTGGCCACTGTCGGAGAAAGGAGAGGAGGCTAGATGGACAATTGGTTTGACCCAATATATATCTTTTTTACATAAGCACCAATCCATTGTGGAAAGCACTGAACAATAATTAAACATGCATTAAAAAATTCAACAGGTCAATTGGACCATAAAAGACTATTAAGGAGAATGAAGAGTGACAGGCAGCCACCAATAAATCAGCCAGCAGATTCGTGTTAGAAAAACAGATGGTTTTACTGTATGAGATACGCTTTGAACATCATCTGCATAGGACTGAAAAGCTTACCTCGAAGCCATGCATAATCTATATTATTAGTGTTTAGAGAAATATGGGGGTCAAATTAGTTCACTTGGCAGCTTAATAATTTATATGACCAAATCATTGGAAAAATCTTTATCCTTTTCATAAACTGGGTGTAAATTATCAAATGTTCTAAACCTTGAAACATCCTTATCATTAAGGTCTTCACTTTGACTAAATTCAAATATTTAATTAGTGTCATTAACAAAGTGACTGAGAAAAGGTTGCTGTCCTCCAATCGCTTCTGTCCCTCTTCCTATAGCAGGGAGGCTGTCACCATATGTGATGGTTCATGGTTCATTACATTCTTGTCCTGATGTCAAAGAGGATCATCTTTCCCAGCTGAAAAAGCCAGTTTTAGATCTGTTTTGCCCAAATTACTAAACTTTTCACATTTTTTTCCAAAGTGCATTTAGCTATGTTAAAGATCCCATTATTTGGGTGGGGGGAAAGGTGCTGTTTTTCTAAATAAATAAATAAAATTGATAGATATGAACACACTGTCAATATGAAACACTATCATGTTGAACATCTCCTGGGCCTGAATATCACATTTAGATCTGGCTATCCAATTTTTGAAGTGTGTTTACTTTTACTGAAATTGGCAGAGTCCACCTGTTGCTTGAAGCCTTATTTGAATGAATTAATTGTCCTGTGTTTTCTTGGAGGCCAGTTTGGTCAAGTATTCACTTCTTTTCATGCATATATGATAAATCATTAATATATATTTCCCTACTTTATTTTCTTGTTTTTGTTAATCTTAATTCTGAAGACTTAATCCTAAAAATGAGCAAATGGTAAAATAAGATTTTGAAGGGATATAATGCTTTTCCTCTAAATATCACAAAGACATGTATGGGTATTAATTCAGTTTCAGGTAGGTAAGTGGTATTACAGAAGCCATTTTACACAAACTTTGGACAATGAGTTTATGGCCCAGATCATCAATGCTATTTATGCTACGAACTTCCACTAAAATCAGTAGGAGTTTGGAGTCTAAATACCTTTGAGGATCTAAGCCTAAGTGACTTACCCAAGGTCATTTAAGGTAGTACTGAAAGGGTGTAGGCTTGGGTCTCGAGTCAGAAGCAGAGCTGGAAATGAGAACCTTGAAGTTTTTTTCAGTTACTTATTCTTCCTACTAGACTATGTTCCTAGATCCTCTTCCATTGCACACTTGCTAAAGCTAGTGGTGGTAACGTGTAGACATTTCTGGCATTATTGTGCTGAGCACCTGCTTCTTTACAATTACTGAACTTCAAATAACAAGTTTGCTGCAATACAGCATTCAAATTCACCGTTCATTACAACACTTGCTTTTCAGAGATGACTCTTGCTTTCTTTCTCTTCACAAATTCATAATTCTATATATAGTCTGTTTTTTAGAGTTTATCTTAAAATAGGTTAGAATAAGTCACAATACTCCTATTATATGCCCCATTGCCCCATTCCCAGGATGAATGTTTTTTAGCCAAGAAATTTTCAGTAAGCTTGAAGTCTTCTACAATTACAGCGCATAGGATGCTTTGACCTCCAGCTGCTTTTCCCCTTCAGATGACATTTCACCTTGAATGTAAGCTAAAAATTAATCCTTTCTCTGTCTCTTTTTGAAAATTAGCAAGACTTGAAATGTATCTTTGGACTCCTATAACCACATTTCTTTAAGGATTTTCTCTTTATTCTCCTATAGCTTCAGAAGTTGGTCCAATAAAAGAAATCACCTCTCCATCTTGTCTCTCTAATATCCTGAGGCTGACACAGCTACAACTACATGGCATACAATCTCCAGCTAGGGCAACTAGTAGTATACCAATATGAATAATGACAGTATGCACAGAAGTATTCCTGTCAGAAGATGTTGCTTACTATTAATATATCTTCTCTGAACTGCCCGGGTTGACATAGCATCAGTCCATAGACAACTTTCCAAGAATGATGCCTCTGGGAGTTGAATTGGGACACAGGAGGTCACTAAGTACAAAAGTACTCTAACCATAGCCAAGGGTAGACACTGGTAGCAGGTGATCTAATATATGTACATATCTATTACCTACATGCAATGCATGGGCCAGATCTTTATTTGTGCACACTCTCAAACACTAGATGTACCCTCTGCCAAATTAGATATCTAAGTTAGCCATGTGCGTAAGTACCATGTGTATATGCACATCTGGTATTTCATTCCTAAATTAAATACATGCAGCAATATGTTCATGCCACGTTGAAAGCTGGGCTTTGAGTTTTCCAAGGAGAATCAGATTTCATACAAAAGAAAGTCAAAATCAAAACACAACATTTTGATCAACCCCAAATAACCTTTTTTCTCAGAATTTTCCTCACTGGCGAACTTCAAAAAGTTTGTGCTTTTTTCCAACTCAGAACAAAACCAAATTTGAAATTCTTGAATTTCTTCATAAAATGCACAACTCTAATTACCCTACATCAAAAGGGTGTTGTGAGCACACTTCTATGGATGTGATGCTCAGATTCTATGGTGATGGCACCATGTGAGAACCTATATTGTAAATGCTGCTGGTGCAGCATTCCCCTGCCAGTAACAGTGGTCCTTAGAGTTTAGTCAGTGTTCACCCCATGATCAAGTGGCGTTCACTCTAGACTAGTCAGGACAGGGTTATTTTCATTAAACAAGGAAAGAAAAATAAGACCTTTAAATGCCTGGTCAGGTTCCTGGCTCTAAATTTTAAGCCCATCTGTGTATTCTTCAATCTCTCCTAAAGAACAGGACAGTTTTACATGGGTTAAAACACCCAGGTTATTTGTAGGTTTGTCAGACAAGCTCATTTCAACATCAGCAAATCAAATAACGGCTATGAGAAAAGACATACGTTTGGTGCGTTGAAGGCAAGAGGGGTCATCAACTGGCATTTACACAGATCTGTACTTTTAAAATATAGTATTAGCAGTTCTTTGAGGCTTTCTCTTAGCAGCAGCAAGTGAAGACTAGAGCTGTGCAAAAAAAGAGGAAAATAAATGTTCTCTACTAGTGCAAATCACATTTTCATGGCTTTGTTTAGAAGGTTGGGGTTCTCCCTTCAATTGGCATCTACAAAAGGAAGATAGAATCCACAGATGGAAAATTCTTTTTTACCAAGGATTGAAAATCTATTTTCCAGGTAAAACTGCTGTACAGAGAGCAAACTTTTCATCATAGAAGTTGTATTCACTGACACAAAGTCACATTTTTTTTTACTTGGGATCATATTTATACACTTTTTATAACTATCTGTTTAGGAAGTTTTTCTGGTTTACAAACCATTGCCATAGCCATCTAAATATCAGAAACAAAACACTGATCATTACAGCATTGAGTTTATGCTGTTAGGGAACTTTATGCAATAATATAATCATCAAATATCTATTAGGCAGGTCATTAGCATATTGCAGCATAAGCCACTTTACTCCAGCCAGGCCGTGTTGTTTCTGTGTTTTTTATTAACCTGAGCGAAAGTGCGGACTCTGGTTGTACATATCAAACCAGGTATGTCTATCAAAAGTTAATATTTTAAAAGGTGTATTTAGTATATGAATGTACTTAAATAATTGGTTATCATATATTCAATACTCAAAGTATCTGCCCTCTGGTTTTTGGGGTGTGTAATTCATGTGTTAATTTTTCCATTACAACCTCCCATACATTTTGAAACCACTCCTATAATTTTGGAGTTTTTTTTCCCTTTTTTCTAGTGAGAGGCTCTCCATAGTCTAGTAGCTACTAGTGGAATAGAGACGTGTACATTTTTTTTTATGAATATAACAGGTATGTAATGAAAACAGAAAGTGAAAAGAGGTCATTTGTATTCCATTTGTTTTTCTTTAATATATATATTTTAATCATATGTATTATTGTTTGCAGCATGTTCCCTTTCATAATAGAGCAGTGATATCAGGAACAGTGTTCATTGCAAAACATACACGTTACATATGAACAGAATTAATAATAAGAACTACTAGGAAATTGAACCAAATTCCTTTAAATTAATCCTGCCTCTCACATTAAAAGACATTTTCAGAATGTAATAAATGAGGATCTGCCTAGAGTAAGGCCTGAAGGATTGAGACCTATTTACTGAATTTCTGATGCAAATCTCTACATTCATGTCTTCTGAACTGCGTTGAAGTCTCTGTAGACCTTTTAACTATTTGTTTTCATCAGGCTTTATTTCTTCTGGCTTTAAGGCCATATGGTAAGAAATTATCCTCTGTTCTTTGCAAGCTGGGTGGCTGTTCTTATTAACACAGAGAGAGCTTGTATTTAACTAAATTTATTTTTCTTTAAACATTACATAACATAGCAATGACAGTCACTTGGAGTCTGTTCTGTCCCCAGCATTCTAGAACCCCACTTTCCCCACTTTTTAGTCTCTGCAGCTACCCTCAGAGCATTACACAACCATAGTAGCTATTCCACACATATGCTCATGGCAGTTTGTGTACTCAAAGATCATAATTAACCTTAGGGCTTGATCTTGCACAGGACTCTGGCTGTGATCCAACAAATCATTTAAGTATGTACTTAACTATATGAGTAGTCCCACTGACTTCAGTAGGGCTATTCACCGGGCTTAAAGTTATATGCAGTGCTATTGTAGCTACTTTGGTCCCAGGATACCAAAAAGACAAGATGGATGAGATAATATATTTAATTAGCCCAGCTTCTGTTGGTGAGAGAGACAAGCTTTCAAGCTACACAGAGCTTTTCTTCAGGTCTGAGAAACACACTCAGAGTGTCACAGCTAAATAGAATACTCAGTTCATCAGTTGGCAAGAGCAAACTGGATGAATGTACAGGTTTGTCAAAGGAAGGTGGGGTGCAACCCACAGTGAAGTGCAGAGGAACATGAAGGGATGGGGTGTGAGGCGGCAGGCAGCGTCTCCAGACCTGCATGGGAGGGAGGGCTCAGAACAGCGGCTCAGGCTGAGCCAACCCCGTGCGGGCAGGTGGCAGGGGGCCATGGGCTGGCCCCATGCTCTGTCTCATTTTCCCTTTGGGAAAATATGGTCATCTTATAGTAATTCACTACTTCCTGCCTCATCCAGAAGTGCAGAAACAATGAAAAGGAATGGGAAAAAATAAATAAACTTTCCAAAACACCAAAAAGCCTTGGTTTGTGCTTTGAGCAATGGTTTAAGAATTTATTTTTCATTTATCCTCACTCTTCCTAGTTTTTGCCTCTTTGTAGTTTGTGTTTTGGTTTTAAGTTTCCTTGTTTTCAACCCAGTATTCCAAGTCTGTGGCTATTTCATTTTTAGTAGTTTGGTGTTCTTATCTTGCCTTACTGTATCATGTTCTGTTTATGATGAAGAATTTTCATTAAGGTGCCATTATTATTTCTGATTAGTTGAAGTCAGAATTGCAAGAAGTAACAGATGCGATTCCTCCTATTTTAGCCTGTGTTTATGTCAGAAAAGTTACTACAGAATAGATTGTGTTGGGTTTCTTTGGGTTAAAAAAAATCAGTGTGACAACAGTTGACTGGATTGCTAGCCATGCTTATTGTCTATGCAAAGTTTCAATATCATTCACGTTTTGTTTCTCCCTTATGACTAGTTCTACTCCACTTGTGCTTGCTGGTCTGCATCCAAAGAGTTATTGCCTAGTCAGGAAAGATGGCTTAGATACACATCATAGAACAAGACCTCAGGGAGAAAGGAATATCATCCATGTCTCTCTTTACTGCTTTGCTATCTACTATTCCTGTTATAATGCCTCTTGTTATACTTTTAATTACACTAGTTGCTTTCAGTGCTTTTCTCCAGGATATTCAAGTACTCCCTTGAATTTTTTATTTTTCTTGCCTCAATATTTGCATTTAGCAATAATATTGTATTCATATATTTAATGAATTAATTTCTCATTATTCTTGATTACATTTTATTCATTCTCATGCAGGCATCCGTGCTGTTCCCGAGCACCTTCTTCTACATGCATGTCCTAACCTTCTCATTCATATCGGCGTCACCCAGGATCAGGCCCATAGTACATCAAGGCTTGTGCCTCTCTTTCTCTCATATTTTTCATTAATCGCTAATATATAGAATGCCATATCTGGCCCTGGCTACACTTGATCTATTTGAATTCTGGTCTTTTAAATAATTAAGCCCTGGGACTTAAAGATAAAACAAAACTTCAAATGGCAAGACAAAGAGTGCAAACAAAGTAGAGAGAAGGTAAACATCATGGAAACCGTGGAAGATGCTATCACTGCTTGCTGCAAACCAAATCAGGAGGAAACTAGACACCTCTAAAGTACAGACTTGAATATTAATCTGTACCAATTTCAGTTGGAATACAATATGGCAAACATTTCCCCTCAATCCTCAAAGCAAGTTAAAACAACCCCCCAAACAGCAAGGCTAAACAAGAACAATGCAAATTGAGTTAACATAAAACATGATTGGCAAGCAGAAATGTTAACTTAAAGACTGACACACAGGCAGACTTTGCTGACTCTCTCCAGCTGCCAGCAAGTTTCTTCCTCTTGGTAGGCTATCAGCTAAGGAAAGCATACTAATTCTCCCAGCTGGAGACACAGTGGGGGACTGGGTAAAAGAGCATGCCTGTACTGGATGTGAAATGTAAGAATTTTTACATGCAGAAATATGCCTCTCTCTCCCTTATTTGTTTGTATATATAAAAGTTCTTGGAAGAACTGGCCAGTTTCAGCAAATAGAAATGGTTACCTTAGGGTCAGCAGTATTCCTTAGTGTGTCCTTGTACTGGACTTACTCCAGTCATTACTTTAAATATTGAGGTTAGCTACCTTACCTTACAAATCTTACTCCATTATCTAAAATGGCTTGTGAATATGTGAGGCTAATGCATCTGAGAGTGCTAGTTTTATGCAGCTCTTTTGCTCTTGACGGGGAAATATGAGGACTGCAGCTGCTTTACTTAGAAGAAATATATTGAATGCAACAAGTACAGAGGAACAAAGTGGGAGGACACTTTGTGTTGTCTTTCCCGTTGGGTGCCTGCTCTGCCTGCATCATGTCTCTGTATGACCCAGAAGTGGTTGAAGTGAAAGCCAACCTCAGCACTTCAACAGTTGCTTTCCATACATGACTAAGGGATGGTTATGTGAAAAAATTTCAGGGACATACATTTCTTAAAAGTAATAGTATAGCTGCACTTGACTTAATTATAGACATCTTTCAGCAAAGCCCTAACCATGAGAGTAGATCCTGGAAATAGTTTAGCCCTTATATGTCTATAAATACAGGTTCCTTACTAGATACTGATGGCAGCTGCCATCTGGTGTCATTCCATTGAAAGGCTCTAAACATGCCATCAGTGTAGCCAGAATCTCTCTTAACTGCCTTGTTAGTTATCTTAATGCAATTATAGAGCCTTCTAATCTATGCTCTGGATACAATTAGGAGTCAAGAGAAACCTGCCCTGCCAATATGACTACATGCAAACAGAGGTGATTGATTAATGACTGCATCTGCCAAAGTATCACCCTATTAGCTTATGACATCTGTGCCAATACCTGAGCCTGTCAACAGGGAGGCGTGAGTCCATTTTCAATAACTCCAGCATAATGTCCAAAAATGTTTTAACCTTTCAAAAACCCTTTTGTCTTTTCCTTTGCTTAAGGAGGAAATCTCCCTGCATGCTATTGGTAGGTTGTTGGTACTATCTGTTAGTGTTTTTTGTAAACTCACAAATGAAACCCAATCCAAGGAAAAGAGAGGGATGTAATAGCAACCTATAAGTTTTCATTAATACCCACCAAGGATAAAATAATATGTTGAACACATCACTATTTATGTATAACTGTCTTTAATAACTATAAGCCTAAATGTTAAGAAAAGTGGCTCTCAGACAATCACTAAATAAATAAGTAAAAATCAACTGAGTACAAAATTGAATGAGTTACACAATAAAGACACATTAATCTATGTGTAACTTGCAATCTAGTTGAAATTAAACAAATGAATTTAAAGTAAACAAATATAAATGTTGTCTTGTCTCTGACATTAGTAAGTCTGTATTGTAATTTCTGTTTCCTTTTACTGCTCACTTGTAAGAGGTATAATTGCAATTTTTAATAACCCCACCCTTTAGGAAAAACAAATGTTGTATAACAAACAAAATGTTCTGTTGGAAGCTTTTCCATCAGCTCTGCTAAAAACAGCCCTACTTTCAAATTAGAAAACAAAACCAACCTATCCCTGATACAAAAATCTACCACACATCTACCAAATTTTGTGTAGACATACAATTTAAAAAAATTATTTCCGGTAACATTGGAAAACTGTCATTGTCCAAAGTAAATCACTTCCTGTTAAATGTATAAAGATAAACCAACCATAAACTACATGGAAAAACCAAAAGGAGTAAAAAAGCTAACAGTGTGAAATTTTACATGGATAAGTTGCCTGCTTTTGGGGGGGAAAAAACCCAGGAATTTATGCCCCATGTTAAGCCCATTATAGAATGCGACCTTAGGTATAGAATCATTATCAGGTGCCTCCTTAGCATAACCTGGACTTCATTTTTACAACACAATTCATGAAGCCCTGAAGATGAATACTAATTTCTGAGATGCTTATTTCCCCCAATATTATTATAAAGGGAAACATTACTGAGTATATATGCTGTAAGCATCTTGTAATCATGTTTCCCAAAATTATTTTTCTCTTCTGCTTGAGTGTATCTTGCCACTTCAGTCTGCATCATTTCATCGTAACTGTCATGTATGCCTAAAGATAAAATAAAAAAAACAAAAATAATTTAAAAAAATCCAGACCAAAGCAATTAAAAAATCAGAAAGGCAAACTTTTTCTACCTTTGCCCAGCAACACAGATTTTATATCTTTTTATATTGCTTGCTTTCCTTTCTTTTTCATCTTTATAAGCTTTAGGAACTGTGCCATTTTCCTCAATCTTGCCCTCAGGAAATCCCAGTATATGAATGTTCTTTCATTTCTTATGCACAAACTATGATTTATTCTAACCTACAGTACACAGTCGATAAACAAAATACTGGGGAGACAATTTGATGGACCGATTACAGAGAGGTAATTGTAAAAATGCACTTTTATTTCCTTTAGATATTTTGTGCAGAAGTCATAGCATGGAGTGCACATTACTGAAGACAAATTATGATTAATGAGCAGGCATGCCAACATTTGGGCATCATTTTGGCAACTGTAGATTTATGACCCAATTAGAAATAAAAGATGAAGACACACTGCCTGGTGGTTCATAGAGGGGTGGTTCAAATTGTAATAAGATGGAGCTATTATTTATAAGAACTCTGATTAAATCTAATAACATACATCTAAAGTATCACTTTTCTGTCTACAGTCTCTCAGAAAAGAATCATCTGCTGTAATAATATCAATCCTTGTGGATAATGCCATTTTACTTAAATCAACAAAACTACTTAATAAAGTGATCAGCTTATCAATGATTTTAAAGGGCTCTGTTTCACTGGCCTGTGTTTTAAATCAAGATGTCTTGGAGTATGGTTACTGCACATTAGAGCAGCAGTATTCAAACCATTGGCTGTTGTCCACTTGCTGATGGTTCACAGAAAATTGGCCCTCCTCGATCTTGACAGCATCTGGTTCAAAAACTTGCTCCTTATCTTCAAGATACATAAGGTGAATTTCTGGCCCAAGTGATGTCAATGGGAATTTTGCCTTTGACTTCAGTAGAGCTAGGATTTAATCCTTAATGATCTGTGCTCAGGATACTCACAATTCCAGGGATCTATACACCATCAATAACACTACCTCTTTAACACAATGGAATTGCTTACCGCAAGGGTGTAGTTTATGGGTACAGGTGACTGCTTTCTCAGCAGCATGTCCAACCTGAACTCCCACAGTATCTAAGAAACTTCACCAATATCTATTTCCGGGGTCAGCAACCTTTCAGAAGTGGTGTGCCGAGTCTTCATTTATTCACTTTAATTTAAGGTTTTGTGTGCCGATAATACATTTAATGTTTTTCAGAAGGTCTCTCTTTATACGTCTATATATTATATAACTAAACTATTGCTGTATTGTAATATAAACAAGGTTTTCAAAATGTTTAAGAAGCTTAATTTAAAATTAAATTAAAATGTTGATCTTACACCACCGGCCTGCTCAACCCACAGCTGGTCTGAGGTTCTGTTCATATAGGCCGGAAGAGGTCTGAGTGGGGTCTGCGGCCTGGACCCCAGCTGGCAAGGGTCTGGCAGCCAGAACCCCAGACCAGCAGTGGGGCTCAGCCCACTTCCGCTCAGGGGTTCCATACGCTGGCTCCTGCCAGCTGGGATCCCGGCTGCTGGACCTGCTCAGCCCGCTGCTGGTTTGGGGTCCCGGCCCTGCCCACATGCAGTGGGTACCTACCTTCTCCCTGGTTCTGGCCCATTCTCTTCCTCTTCTGCACTGAGCACAGCACTGTGGGTCAAGGGTCTGGCCAGCAGCTACAATGAGGGAGGGGGCTCAGGATTGGGGCAGGAGGTTTGGGTGTGCGGCACTTACCTGGATAGCTCCCATTTGGTGCAAGGGATGCAGGTGGGAATTTTGGGGGGGGTGCAGCAGCTCCTGTTTGTTGTTCAGGGTGGGGGTGGGAATGTGGGGGGTGCAAAAGTCAGGATACGGGAGGTGTATGGGGTGGGGGGTGCAGGGTATATGGGGAGGTGCAGGTGTCAGGGCAGGGAGTGAGGGGGTCTGGCTATGTGTCGGGTGCCAGAGTCAGGGCTGGGGTCATGGGGAGGGGTGAAGGAGTCAAGCAGAGGGCTGGGTGTGTATGAAGGGGATACAGAGCTCAGGGCAAGGGCCTGGGGGGGTGCAGGGCACAGGTCATGGGCCTGGGGAGGGGGCTGCGGGGCTCAGGGCAGAGGGCTAGGTGTGTATGGGGGCAGTCAGGGCAGAGAGCTGGGTGTGCTGGGGGGTCGGGGCTCAGGGCAGAGGACTGGGGTGTGTGTGGGGGTCAGGACAGGAGGCTCGAGGGGATATGCCCCTATTCAATCCCTCCCCTTCCCCACGGCCCTGCCTCCACGGCCTTGCCCCCACTTGTTCTCTGCCTCCACTGGGAGCAGCGAGCACGCTGACTCTGCCCTTCCCTCAACCCCTTCCCTCAACCCTCTCCATCGGCTGGCAGGGAGGGAGGGACGGAGAGGTGGAGGAGGGGCAGGAACCCAGCACACTATGGGAAGAGACAGGGGATCTGCCAGGACCAAGCTTTTGACCCCTGATCTATTCTTTTGACCTTTCTTTCCCTAACTAAACACATACTATTTTATCCTCCATATACCTTTTTCTATGCTCCAAATTGTAAATTTGCATACACACTTAGCACGAGCAACTGTAGGTTTTATGTGCAAAATTTGATATTACCACAAATTTTGCAGGTGCAAAAATAGTTTAACACTTTGAAGAATTAGACAACTGCAGGATTCCCATAAATATAATTATTGAGTTGACAATTCTACCATTTCTGTCTAGTAACAGAGTAATACTTTTGTTAAAGTTCCTTTTGTTTCTAATATACTTAAAAAAACCTCTCATTATTATTTTTAACTTTGCTGGCCAGAGATTTCTCCTTGTTTCTTTTTTGCTTCCCTTTTCAATAATAGAATGATTTTCTACATATTCTTAGTCCCATTAGAGTTTAGATTTTTTGTCTTCTCCGCAAATGTATTTATGGGACTTGGAAAGCATGGAACGCAAATGATCAGACTGTATAACTACCAAGACGTACAGTCCTGACTCTCTGTGCAATGTTTTGATCTGTTACTTAACTTACAAAGGGTTTTCTGCCTTTTTTAATGGAAACATCAGCAAAAGCTTATTCATGTTATATTCCACTCCAACTAGAGTGGCTATAAAGAATTTACATTGTAAATAATTCCTTTGACTATTTAAACTAAAATATTTTTAAATATTGAATGTCAGTGCTACCTTTCATCCTTTGCCTGACTTGTGTTCTTACAGTCAGGGATGGTCTCTTGCTATGTTTTTACACAGTAACTAGCACAGTCGGGTCACAATCTTCATTGGGACTTCCATGTTTCTACACAAGGTCTTGGTCCATGAACAGGGCTTCTTGGCACTATGATAATGCAAATAATAATAATAACAATTAATAAATAGGTGCTACCACAATAATATGCTATGAATTTCATAATGTTGATTGTGCTGTGATTTTTCCCCCTTTTTTGCATCTTTCTCAGCTACGACAGTTAAAGACTAATCATTTTCACTTTTGCTTATTGCCAGTTTCTAGTCAACTTAATTTTCAAGTCCTCATGAAGTAGCACAAAGCAGCAATCTCTGAGTTTCAGACAATGCAAGATGTAAAACTACAGTTTATATTATAACTTTTTAAACTCATATTTATTTTTGGTTGGTCCTAGGCTTTTTAAAGATTTTATTAAAATCTACATTTTGGGCCAAATTTGACTTCCTAGATTCTAAGGCAGATGGGACCATTGTGATAATCTAGTCTGTCCTGTTGTAAAACACAGGCCATAGAACTTCCCCAAAACAAATTCACTTGACTGTATCCTTTAAATCTGGCTAATGTGTTGCAGTATTTAGTGATACAAAAGAGTATTTAATACAAATTATTTAATTAAACAATGTAAACTTACTGATCTCAGACGTGTCATAAAAATTACCAGAGCTGAATAAATGGTGTGGTTAGAGCACTGGACTTGGACTCAAGAGAGGTGGGTTCTAACCCTGACTCTGCCACAAGCTGTTCTAGGTGATTGTGGCAAGTTGCTTCATCTCCCTTTGCCTCTGTTTTCCCATCTGCAAAATGGAAATAATGATACACCCCTCCTTTGCAAATGCTTTGAGATCTATTTATGAAAAATGCTATGTAAGAGCTAGGTATTATTATTTATTACTATTATATTAAAATCACAAATGTTTTACTCAAAAATGTCATTGTGTGTGTGTGTGTGGGGGGGGAAGCCTCATATCTTCTTTTCAGCAAGTTCTTTACTCTCCTCAGCAAAGGTGCCTGTGTGAATGAGGGAACAGAGGAATTGTCATAGAACAGAGCAATGGACCTCCTACTTGGCATGCTGCTTCCAGTAGCAGTCTATAGTGGATGCTTCAGAGTAAAGATAAATACTCGTTACAGTATGGGGAAGAGGGATTCAGTACTGCCTACAGCTGCCAATAATTTTAAGCTATAGAGCCAGAGGACTGAGAATCCTTGTAATGCTGGCCTACATAGTATAGTTGGCTACACTATTTGTATACAGTTCATACAATTGCCTAATACTATTTTGAATCTTAATAATCAATTTGTCTCAATAGAGCCTTGTGGTTTTAGACATTAATTATAGTTCACTAAAAAGACTTTAAATTTCTTGCTTTTTAGTGACATTGAGTTTGTCTTGCTCTATTAATTTTGGGCAGAGAAAATAGGACTCCCAACTATCTTTAACTCTACTATTCATTTTATATATGTATCTCAATCAGCCAGACAGACAGGTCATTATCACTCAACCCCATCAGCAGTAATAGGCTCAAAAGGCAAAATGGAGTTTAACCAAGAAAATCTAAACACAATTGAACATGCACAAGAGTGAATTTCAGCATTATGCTAACCGTTAGTGTCCCAATGAGGGTCTCACTCTTGTTCTGCAGCCAAGACATTATTGCATCTGACCTTTGCATTGTATACAGCTTTACAATGCAGAAATCTGAATACAATAAAATAACCAACCCAAACTGTCCTTTTCCAAGACCGGATACATCAGGTGCTTCTGAGAGGATATCTGGGCTGTGTATATAAACTGAGAAAAATGCAAATCAGGGTAAAAGTGGAGGCATTATCACCCACTTCTGTGATAATGATGATTAATCCTGAAAAATGCTTAAGCATGTGCTTGACTTTAAGCACATCAGCAGTATTTTTGATGTGAATGGAACTATTTATGTGCTTAAGTGCTTAGCTGGACTGGGTCCTAAAGTAGCAACTGAATGCAACTACACAGTGACACTGAAAAAAACCCAAACAACCCAGGTTTGGGGGGGGGAGCTGGTGTGGTGTGGCATATGTGCTGTCCACTGCCCACCTTGCACTAATCAATTGATATTGCATGGTGACCGAGTCCTTCAAACTTTCACTCACACAGGTTACCCCATTGATTTCAGTGGGACTATTTATTTGTGAGAGTAAGGAGCATTCATAGTGCAGAAATAAAGGAAGAAGGAGGCACATGTCAGGACCTCAATGGGGCCCTGGGTGATCACTACTTTCCGCCACCCAACACAGATGTAATGAGTTTGAGCAGCGTCAGTATAAGAGAAAACTAAGACTACAATTATTCCTCAAAAAAGGTTTTTAATGACTTACGGCTATAAATGCAACACAGACAGAATAAGGAAAGGAGAAATAGAGACCAGCATTGAATAAGGATTAATATAAATGGCAAGTTATATCGCAAACAAGCACAAGTACAGGTAATATTATGCATCAATTACTTACTATTATAACGCATACTATTAGCATTGAATATAAATGATAGGTGATACTGAAGGCAGGTACAAGTACATGCACACCTTCTGTAATTTACAGACTACCAACCTTGCACATACTGTTCCCACCACCAGTGAACACAAACACAAGTAAAACTATTATATCAGCAACCTATAACTACTCCTAAACAATGTAATACGTCTATTAATATTTTACTACTATTTATAATCCTGCAGCATTGATATGACTTGAGATCAAATTATCCTGACACTACCATTTGTAATACTGTCGTGCCAACACAACTTGAGATCAAATTAGCTTGAACAACCGAGACTTCTTTACTCTGTTACTTTATACTGCATGCAACCAAACTTTTTTAGTTCAAAACCTTACCCTGCCGAAAATACGTTACCCTTTAGTTAACCGCTCTTGGCACTGGACAGGTACAGATAGTCGGTGTGATTCAGGTTTCCTCGGTTCAAGGGGTGTGGGTCTGATGGATCAAAGAGAATGACGTCTTAGACCAAGCCGCAAGCACAAACCCACCTGAGGCTCCACACATCTTATCTCATCTACCCGCTGTGTTTTGAAGCAGGTCAACCAATCAGGTTAGGCCAAATGTTTACTGTGGTAGTTGTGGTTATTTTGAAACTATGATCTATGCACAGGTGCACAGCTCATATTTTCTGAATACAGCCAATTGTCCTAATTGCGATTAATGTGTCAGACACAAAACATTTGAAAACAGCCCAAAGAATTACTTGGCTGCTTTACACCTTGACTACAAGTCCATATCTAATTGTGCAAAGCCTGCTTTTTGGAGCTAACCACAAGTCTACAATATTTCCTAGTTCGAATTTGCTACGCCTAATATTTCAAAGCATGCTTTTTGCAGTTGACCACAAGTCAACAATATTTCCTAGACAGAACTTGCTACACTTGTTCTGGTTGCTATGCTTCACCTCTGAGGCTTCTGGAAGTTTCAGGCCTAACATTGAATAAGCTTGACAATACTTTTACTTGAGAAGACTTTATCACAGTAATCACACATGGGATACATTTTTTGGGGATTAGGCCCTAAAAAAGGTCTCTGCAACACACAAGACAGCATGTGTTCTGTGCAAAGGCAGCTATTCCCTTGTGCACAGTGCAATAAACACCATGGAGGAGGCCTGCTATGCTAACCTCCTCTTTAACAGCCTCTTTGCCAACTGGCTGCTCCTGGAGTGCTCTCATGTCAGCAGCTGCATGTTCATGTTAACAACCCGGAGAGTCTCTCTGCGTTCCCTATGGGCTGTTTGGGAGTTCTTATATAATGTTTTGAAGGGAAATACTATTTTTTTTAACCTTAAAAAGGGAATTCCTATTTGCTGGCCTGGGCTCTTTATGCAATGTACAATGGATTATTTATGTTTGCTCTGGCCAGGCTTTTAGATTGTTTGCTGCCAGCCTAGTTTCTCATTTTGAAAGGAAGATTTGGTTGCTTCCAAGTATGGGTTAGTAAGTCTCCAATGGGAGGGGGGGAAACATTTTCTTTCTCTGCTGCCAGTGCATTCAAGTAAATACAACCGAGGTGAGCATGTTAGACCCTGCTTACCATAGTTACAGGATAATGGAAGTCAGATTCAGTTTAGGATTTGAACCCTGAGTAATGGAGAACCTCTGGAGACAGAGAAAACAGGGAGGTTTTGATGTATACATAGGCCACAGCCACTACTCTGGGAGTCCTGCAGAGGGACTGTGCAGCTCAAAGCAGGAAGCACTGGCCAGAAAAGGGGACAGCTAACCTTGTCACAGGAGCTATTAAGTTAGCACACTCCCCGGAAGCCTCTTTGGGCACAGTTGCAAGGGAGCAGAGCGGTAATTTACAGCTGATTCTTTCATGTCAAAAATCCCAGAGAAAAGGTTGGGGTAGTGCTGCCCTTCATTTGAGTAAATCCCTTCTGGAATAATAGGATCCTGGTTGGCATAGGGAAGGATAACTTTACAGTAACTCTGGTCTCATCTATTTATTGAGCAATAGGGGAGATACTGGTAAGGAAAAAAGATGGAAACCTAATGCCATCACTATTATTCTTTATTCTTCTTTAACATCCACATAGTGCTGCAATTATGTGTAATTTACCTAGTAATGTATCCATTTCAGAAACACACTTTTGCAAACAAGATAACCTGGAAAGCTGCTCAAGTATTCAGAAATTCAAACATGATCTAATCCGAAGTAGAGTGTTCGGATTCCATGGTAATGGATGCAGTACAAGAACCCAAAGAGCTATTAAAAATAAATAGGAGAAGGGTGTAGTCCCAAAGTTTATATCTGAATCCAGCTCTGTACGCCAGAGTTTTGATATATTTGGATGCAAGGCTTTGCCTCAGGCCAACATTATTGTGATGTCCTGGTTTTGCCTCCCTGTTGGTCAGTCTGAAATTTTAGTTTGATATTTCATTTGCTGGCATTGCATCTCATGTCTTCTCCATAACTCCCGTCTGCTCCATCAAGGACTCCCCTTGTTCTGTCAATTATGGTTCAGAAGTCTGAGGAGCCTCCAGCTATGCTTTCCTTGCAAGAATAGACCTTTTCTATAAAATGCTTCTGAAAAATGCTGTGAAATTCTATCAGGAGAATTTATCAAATGATGATTTAAATGAAAATACCACAAGATCTACTTTTCCATTTGCACTATGCCGTGGGAGACAAAAAGAAATGTAAAAGGCTCAGGCCAAATGTTTAGCACAGGCATTATTTGGAAGGGCTTTCTAATTGTGCAGGGTAATACTCTGCACTGATGGAAGGAATTATAGGAAATGGACAATGCCATTCATTGTCCCTGCTGTTAGCATTGTCCTTTTTTTCTGTGATGGGTGTGTGTGTGTGTGTGTGTGTGTGTATGCGCGCACTTCCTGTTCTGATTCCTGGATCCCACTCCCTGAATTCAGTGTTCCTGTTTGTGAATGTTTGTGTACTGTTGGGTGTGTGCAGTTACTTAGGTCATGCAGCTACATATCAGTCATTTTGTCAGACTCTTGCTGGCTTAACTGGTTTATGGTTATGACAAATATTTTGACTGACCACCTATCTGCGTGACTTGCTTTTGATTTGGCATTACTGCTCTGGGGTGCATCAGAGCATGATATTATGGTGACAAGTGCATCTATTCTGCAGCACATGCTGCCGGCACACCCTTTGGCTGCTGATCCTCCAACTGTTCAATGCTGCTAGTTTACCCTTGCTGCACAACTGCATCACAGTATAACATTCTCTGTTAAGAAATAGATGGGGAGAGGGATGAATAATACCTTTAATGGTAGCTGATTTCACATTAACTGCAGCTAAACCCAGTTTCTCTTTCAGTCTTCAAATTCTAATGACCGCAAAGGTCCATCTAAGGTTTTATAATCTCCTAAAACTATGAACTGCAGGCTCTTAACACTTACCTTCCAAAAATTTTCTCTCCAGTAAAGTGATTCATGGTGGCATTTTAGTAAGGATAGAATCATCAGGAATTTTCAGTGATCCCTCAATGTCTTTACTGGACTTAGGCTTTTCCAGGCTGGTTCATTCAACTTAAAAACAAAACAAATAAATCATCCCCATCTCCTCCCCACAACCCCATAACAATTTCCACAAACAGTAGGGGTAAGATCTTGGTTCTCTGGCAACAGTCTTGTATCCTGGCCAGATTCAGCCCTCTCTCTCTTTGCCACCTAGCTAGCGGCAAAGTCTCTGATTCTTTCCCCCACTGCCATACAGCAGTAAAGACATAACCAGAAATGATGTCAAGAGAAAGTTCTGATTCTTTATATTCCAGTTTGGGGAGGCAGGTCTCCCCAACACAGTGGCATCTGAGGAGACATTGGTAGGGACTGGAATCTCTCTCTCCCAAATCTCAGCTGACAAGAATAGGACAGGTTTGCATAGGTCCAAAGAGCTGATCTCGGTGGTGAAAGAAGGGCTCTGTGAGGTCTGTGAACCTGTGTAAGAAGGATGCACTGGTTAAAAAAAAAACCTGACTTAGAGGAGAAGTACAAGCAACTATAACAAATAAATAAAGGATATTGATTAGCTGAGCACCCAAATACCACTTTGCTTGTGCCAATGCAATACTGATAAACCTTATACACTTTTTGTCTAAATTTGCCTTTTAAGAATTTACTAACATAGGACTGGAAAGGATCTCCTGGGTTACTGAGCCCAATCCCTTGCTATTGAAAGCAATCCCATCACTTAATCCCATCCATAAACTTATCAAGCTTCTTCTTAAAACAGTTTCGTTTCTGGCTCCCACTACTCCTATTGGAAGGCTGTTCCACAAGCTCACTCCTCTGATTGTTAGGAATCTTCTTCTATCTGTTTTTATGCCACATTTTCCTTTTAGATAAATAACTCTTCTCCCTTCCTGCTGTTACCCCTACCCCTTGATATATTTATAGAGAACTATCACATCCCTTCTTAGTCTTCATTTTGCTAGTTTAAACAAGCCAAGCTTTTAGTCTTCCCTTGTAAGATAGGCCCTCCATTTCCCTGATCGTACTAATAGCCCTTCTCTGCACCTGTTCCAATTTGAATTCATTATTATTGAACATGAGTGACCAGAATTGCACACAGTATTCCAGATGAGGTTCTACCAATGCCTTGTATAATGGTATTAATACATCTCTGTATCTATTGGAAATATCTTGCCTAATACATCCTAGGATCATATTTGCCTTTTTCATGGGTGCATCACATTTGTTTCATCAGGAAATTTCATTAGCATACTCCTACTTTTTGTGCCCAGGCACTAATGTAAATATTAAATCAGCTCAGCTCAAAGACCAGTTCTTGAGGAGGAACTCCACTAGTAACCTCTCTCAACTCATCTTACCTGTGGTACAATTCTTATACTTGTACTAAACCTCATCTTCTCCAGTTTAACTAATAATTTCCCATCTGTCACTGTTTCAGGTCCTTCACTGAAGTCCAGATAGATGAGATCTACCATGTTTCCATTGTGTAGAGCATCAGTTCTTTTATTTAAGAAAAATGTAAGGTTAGTCTGGCATGATCTACCTTTGGTAAACCTGTGTTACATTTTACCCCATTTTCTTTTGTCTTTAACTATTGTTTCCTTTTAAATTTGTTCTAAAGCCTTGCATACTGTTGAAATCAGACTAACAATTCGGTAACTGCCTGGATCACTTTTTTCCCTTTCTTAAATATAGGTACTATGTTTTCTATTCTCTAGACACATGGTACCACCCCTGGTTTGATAGATTTATTAAAAATCCTTGCTTGATGGTGGTTTCATCTTAAGGGCAAAATTCTCTCTCAGATTTCCACAGCAAAGCTTGACTCTGATATTCTATCAGTGGGACATCTGTATATATAGAGTAAGAACCGAATATCACAGAGGAGATCTGCTCTGTGGATTTGAGAGGAGAATTTTGCCCTCAGTATAAAACCAACATCAAAAAGTGATGTGGGCTGAATGTTTAAAAGTGGCTTCTACATTTGGATCTGGTGTTTAATATAAACTTGTTCCTATTTTTGGTCAACATGGTAACTTGTCAAAAAAATGGTAGCTCTTAGATATAGTGGAGCTGAATTCAATGCTAATTAGTGTGGAAGTGAAGAGCATCTACAATAGAGAGAGACATTTTAAAGAAGACACCTTTCCAAGAAAATTAACAGAACCAAAAGTCTTTCTCAAAGACTAAAATTCACTAGTATTTGTATTATAATAGTGCTTTGATGCTCTAACCAAATTCAGTTCCACTGCACATGGTAATATAAATCCTATAATCCTAGTCTTTACCCTGAAGAGCTTGACATCTGAATAGGTGAGGAAACAAAGGTACAGAGAAATGAAATGACTTGCATAGGATTTCACATCAGATTGGTGTCAAGAGTCAGGAATATAAGATCAGTTTCTTGACTTGTCCAGCACCCTAGCCTCTGGACCACACTGTCTCCCAAGATATAAATATTGATTTGGCTCTATACACAAGCTAGCAGTGCAAAGGCTTGTTTGTTTGTTTCTTAAAATGAAGTGAGGGTGCATATCCTAGTGTTTAAAACACTAATCTGAGATTCAGGAAAACTGACTTCTATTCCTGGCTCCGCTAAAGAATAACTCTGTCATTGGTCCTATTACCAAACATGGCTATGCCTTATTTCTTAATTAAGAGCATGTCTTCCTCACAGCCATATTACTAGTTTTATTGTATTCATATTATCAAAGGACTTTGAGAACCTCAAATGGTAGGCACTAGATTCTGTATTTTTATCATTCATTATTGTTGTTAATAGCATCGTTGCAGAAAATAATTTAATATAGTGAGCTGTAAAATTCTTGAATTCCCAGCACAAACTGTATGGATTTCCCTCATTGGTGACTTTAGGGACAGTATTGCATACCTGGAATATTGTAAATTGCTTGATATGTCAACAAGTGGAGGCAAAAGACATATCTGGCATCAAGACTAAGTTTGATAAGTTTATAGAGGGGATGGTACAATAGGATAGCCTAATTTTGGCAATTAATTGCTCTTTGACTATTAGAGGTAAATATGCCCTATGGCCTGTGATGGGATGCTAGATGGGGTGGGATCTGAGTTACTACAGAGAATTCTTTCCTGGGTGTCTGGCTGGTGAGTCTTACCTACATGCTCAGGGTTTAGCTGATCGCCATATTTGAGGTTGGGAAGGAATTATCCTCCAGGGAAAATTGGCAGAGGCCCTGGGGATTTTTCATCTTCCTCTGGATTCTCTGCACTTTGAAGTCTTTAAACCATGATCTGAGGACTTCGGTAGTTCAGACATAGGTTAGGGGTTAGATACAGGAGTGGGTGGGTGAGATACTGTGGCCTGCATTGTGCAGGACATCAGACTAGGCAATCATAATGCTCCCTTCTCACCTTAGATTCTATGAAATTAAAATTATCCAGTGGTGTCTATTATTTGGCTTTGCAAATTCAGTGGGATTTCATTCTTAGCTGTGTTCTGTGCTAGCAACATGAATGGAACTGAAAGAATTGGACAGGGCCACAATCATTATTAATACTAACTGTATTCATTGCTGTTAGGAATTATTTCCAGTTTGTGCTGGTCTAATATTTCTCATAATTTTATTTTTGGAATCTTAGTTTTCTTTCCGTCTAAATATTTTAACATTTTTCTCAAGGCAGTATGAGGTTCACAGAAGGAATTCTACAGCTTTCATCTTGATTTATAGAGATGATGATAAAAGTTTAGTTTCACAGCTTGTTACCCATTTCTCTGCTAGATTACTGCCTACAGCATATATTCAAAGACAGGTTACCCATAGCTGAATGTAGCTTTATTTCAGTAAACATAGCCTACAGTAGCAACATATTGAATTTCGGCTGAAACAGCACAGAGAATGGAGTAAAAACACAATGTAAGTTGTTGTGTTACAATTAACTCTATTCTCAACATTTAGAGACCGGTATGGCTATGCTAGAGGTGGTCGAATGTGCATGAAGTCCATCTAAACCCAGCACACCTGCTCAAAAGGTAGCCATAGTTTGTGGTTAAGGCACTGGACTGGGACTTAGGGAAGTTGGGTCCTGTTTCTGGCTCTGCCTGGGTAATCATAGGCAAATAGATTTGTGACTCGGTTTCCCATAAAGTTCACCTGCCTTGCAAAGATAAATTTGCTTTTATTTTATATATGTATATATATATTTCCAATCAATTAACATCACTGAGAGAAAAGTAGTTGCTAGGGGTATAAAAGGGAGGCTCCATATTGAGTTTCTCTGTTGCATTCCGTATTGGATGTAACCAGCATCAAGATAACATACATGGTGACACATGCCTTTTGTTCCTGAAAGCCAAGGATGCTCCTCTTGTCAGGGCCTGTCCAGGTATCCCTGGAAGAGTCACAAAACCAAAGGGCCAGATTTTCAGCCTGGCTCTATACAGCAGCTTTGTACTACTCTGGCAATGCAAAGCAGCCACAGAGCTGCTACCTTAACTTGTATGGGGGAAGAAACTGTTTTAACAGCTCTTCATCATTCTCTGCTTAGCCCTGGGCAGAAGGGGGCCATTCTTCTTTGTTCCTTTTGTTCATCCCACATCACCATCTTTTAATCTTGATCCCCTCTTTTGGAACAACAGCCTCTTCCTCTTTCTGTTCACCATGTATCTCACTTTCCATCCTTTCTCAAACCTGGCTTATTTGTTGGGTTTTCTGCTGATGGCTTTCACCCCAACCCATCTATTCACTTGCCTGACCCCACTGTTTTCTAAAAAAATAGCAGTACTTTTGTGATTCATTTCCCCTTTTACTTATGGTGCTTGTCTACTTTTTAACCTCACCCCTTCTTTCCAAAACTACTTCCTTTGTCTATATTCTTGTTCTTTTTTGTCTTGTATAAGCCCTGATTCTGAATCAGAATCATCTAGCATGGATCACTTGATCCCAGCTAAAAGCAGCAAAGAGTCCTGTGGCACCTTATAGACTAACAGACGTATTGGAGCATGAGCTTTCATGGGTGAATACCCATTTCGTCGGATGCATGTCGGATGCAAAGTGGGTATTCACCCACAAAAGCTCATGCTCCAATACGTCTGTTAGTCTATAAGGTGCCACAGGACTCTTTGCTGCTTTTACAGATCCAGACTAACATGGCTACCCCTCTGATACTTGATCCCAGCTGAATCCCGTTGATTTCAGTGGGATTCCACATTGGTACACAAGTCCAGGCTAGCAGATACCAGTGCAGGATCAGGTCTTTAACTGTAAACTGTTGATATACAGTCTTTTTGTCTCTCTTTTTCTTCCCCCCACCACCTTGGTTTTTATAAAGTGTCATGCAACCCCAACTCTCTGTATAGTTGATTGTTAATTATAACAAATATCTTCATTCATTCTTAAAGGGTTGTGTTTAAAAGCTATTGACTGCACGTATTTTACTACTTCACTTGGATCAGGACAGGCATTAAGTATGTGTGTGTGTGTGTTTGGGAGAGTGTGGGAATAAATCTTCATCTTAGATATATTACCTTATTTACAGGTAACCCCTGCTTCCTTTCTCTAGTTTTACAACTGAAGCACAGACTAGAGGCCAAGGGACTTTCCCAAGGCTACACCATGAGGCAGTGGCTCATTAGGTTCAGCATCCATTATCTTTCTGGTTTACATCATATTGTCTCCAGTAGAATTTTGTACATTAATCTCTCCCTGACATAGTCATGCTTGCTGAAGTTGCAGATTAAGATTCTGTGGTTGGTGCTTAATTTTTAAATTAGCGGTTTCCATCGAAACATGTTTACTGCTGTCACAGAAGAATGAGCTGGGATGTGCACAGTTCATTGAATGACATGTAATTATAGAAGGCCATAGATGTGTACTTATGCTTGTTAAATGAGATGATGGCAGTTCTTTTCTCCCCTTCTATGAATATGCTTATGACTCCCTCACCCCTTTTTCTGTATGTCTTATCTGACATATTCTTAAAGAGCTAGGGTGACGAGATGTCCTGATTTTATAGGGACAGTCCCGATTTTTGGGTCTTTTTCTTATATAGGCTCCTATTACCTGTCATCCCCATCCCAATTTTTCGTACTTGCTGTCTGGTCACCCTATAAAAAGCTAAAATGTTATCTTTTTCGCCATCAAAGTCTTATTGGTCAGAAGCAAAGGTGTCCTTTTCTTAGGCAAATCAAGTGCTCTTTATAAACCTCTTTCTTTTGCTAGGCCTGTTGTGGGCCCAAGTGCTGCCTGCAGAGATTTACTGGGACTTCAATGGGACTGCTCCCAGGCATAAAATTAAACATATATGTCATTGCATGATTGGGACCTTAACCATTTGAAAAAATGGATGAAACTTACTCATGCTTTTTATAATAAGAAATCCAATTCCTGATATCAACTAAGAAAATGTCAGTGACATTCAGGGATGCTAGTGGAATGCCAACAAAAATTCTGATAACATCCTCTGAATATAACATGTGATATTGGACATCTTGAAATTAACTATGGGGCATCTCATTCCTCACAGTCCTACATTCACAATGCTTCAGGGACTGAATTTGGATCAACTCTCATTCCTAAAGTTAGCTCTTAAGCAAATTGGAAGCCATCCCCTTAATTTCTTTTAAGGAAGAAAAAGCTTGTCCTACTTATGACAGAGGAAGCATGTACACCTGCTGAGAGGAAGAGGTAATCAGCAGGAGGTGTAAAGGTGGAAGTGAGGTCATCAGAGGGATTGGAAGGCATTATATTCTGAGAATGGGGAGGGATTTTTGGCCTTCGGAGTGACTGAGAAGAGGAAAGGCCAGAGAAAGAGAGAGCTGTGACCAATGGGGAGAGAAGATGGCTAAGGTTGATGGAGAAGGTCTATGAGGGAGGGAATCCACTGGAACTGGGAGTGTGTCTGGGAAGTGGATTGATTCAATTATTTATATTAGAGATGGTCAAAAATCAGAATTTCTATCCCATGGGAAAATCCAATATTTCAACATTTGTTTTCATCCTTAACTGGGGCAAAATGTTGTAATATCAAACTCTTTGCATAATGATAGGTTCCAAAAAAATGTTCATCCAGAAACATTAATGTTTTGTTTTCAACCTTTTTGATACGAACAAAGCATTTTTTACATTTCTGAATCCAAATATTTCACTTTTCATTGGTTCAATGTTAACCTGCATCCAGCTGAGCTGCTGCAGATATTCAGGGGTATTTGTAGTTTGGGTATCTTACGCCCTTATTCTACCTTTGGGCCTGGCTCTCTATATCTCTAAACTATATTTCCCTTGATGTACTAAGGCATGTCAACCAAAATTGACTCAGAATAAAATACTTTTTGGGAAAATAAATTGGAGGCGGTGGTGGCGGCGGTGGGGGGGAGGGGGGAATTGACATTTTCCCTAAGAAAATGTGATTTTCACAAAATCAACATTTTCTATGGGAAAATGTGAATTTTGTCCCTCACCCACACATTTTTTCCCAAAAATGTTTTGTTTTATTAAAAACATGTTGATGGAAAATTCTCAATCAGCTGCACTGTACATAGTTATGATATTTTCTGTCTCCATCTACCTTTGCTGTCCTCAGGTGGATGGAATGTCTAACATGTAGCACTGTCTGAGTGATCATGTTGCCCTCTAGTTGCCCTCACTTAGAATAAAAACTCTAATGCAGTCATAAATGTTTCACAGATGGCTAGTGGTTGCAGTTGTGAAAATCCTATGTGCCCCAATTATTATTTTTTTAAATCAATGTGTTTTGTTTTGTTTTTAAATTACCCTTATGTTACAGTTGAAGATATTTAGAAATCACAATTTGCCGGTTGGTAGCACTCTGTTAACATTACCATGGATATTGTCTATCAGGCTTACATTAATCTCATTGATTTCAATATGGCAACACATGGAGTCAGGAACTATTTAACAGAAAGGTGGCAGAACCAGGCTCTTAATTCTTGGTCAATTCCTATATCTATTGTATAAGTTGAGATAAATCAGTTGGCAACCTTTCAAAAATGGTGTTCCGAGACTTCATTTATTCACTCTGATTTAAGGTTTCGCGTGCCAGTAATTTTAACATTTTTAGAAGGTCTCTTTCTATAAGTCTATAATATATAACTAAACTATTGTTGTATGTAAAGTAAATAAGGTTTTTTAATTTTTTAAGAAGTTTCATTTAAAAATAAATTAAAATGCAGAGCCCTCTAGACCAGTGGCCAGGACCCGGGCAGTGAGAGTGCCACAGAAAATGAGCTCATGTGCCATAGTTTGCCTACTCCTGAGATAAATAGTAGTGTGAAGGTTCTATGCAATTTGAATTTTAAAACTATTTGCATTTGGCCTGATAGAGAAATCTTCACTTAAGTGTATTTGTGACAGGGTGGACCAGGCCTTCATGGACCTGCTGAAGGCTCCGCTGCTTTTCTACACCCCACTCCAGGAAGCAACAAGGTGGGAAATAAAGAGGAGCAAGAGTGGGTCTTCCGGGCCTTCCTAGAGAGGGCTCACTGGAGCAGCCATCCTAAAAACTACAGAGACCTAGTCCTTCCAGGGCTGGTGACAGCCAATCATAGCCCAGCAGACTCAGATAAAATGATCTGCACGGCTTTAGCAGGTCAGTTCCTGCTTGAGACAAGAGGGGTAAAGAAGATGGCTCCTCTCTGGCCACACAAGACTAACAAGTAGCCAGAGTTTATGGTTGCCTGAATGTACACTGAGATTGCAGAGGAAGAAGAGCCTGAAGACATTAGCCCTGAGATAGGGCTGGAGATAAAAGTGCCCTTAGGAAGAGGCCGAAGGAAATAATAGCAGAGGTCTGAAGTTGAGCAGTATGTGGCTGCTGTGCAGAGGGTCCCTGGGTTGGAACCCGGAGTAGTAGGTGGGCCCAGGTTCCCCTGCTGCCACAGGTAAAGGGAACAGGGCCTGTTTAGGAGCCCAAACAAAGGGCTGAATTTAAAGGGGCTAGAGCTGGGGTGGAAGACTCTTGCAAGGGCAAAGAGACTGTTTATTTCCTGGACTCTGTAGTACTCTCAAAGGGGGTCATTTGGACTTTGTGCTCAGTCCACCAAATCACCGAAAACCCACCAAAGTCAGCTGGCAGCCTGTGGGAAGAACCAGGGGTAAGAAAAACACTCTGTATTCAGTCATTGGGAAGCACTCGAAAGGTGAATGCTCCTTTACAGCACTCATCTCAGTGTTTTCACTTCATTGTCTAATTTTATTAGGCTCACAAACAATATTGAGAGGAGAGAGAGAGAGCATGCAGGTTTGGTAAAGGTTTTAATTAATGGTAATGGAACTCTCCAGAGCACCCCATTATACAATAATATTATCCGAGTTAGAACTGAATCTGCTTTAACATCAACAATTTTTGTTTGTTATCCTCATATATTTTTCTCCCTTATCAAAAAGGTCTTTCAGGATAAGCAACTGACTCTTTACACAGCCTTGAATGTTTTTGAAGAAGGGTCTAGCAGCCTTGAAAAGGACTCATAATGACTCCTTTGGATTTCATTGGATATGTTTGCTGAACTCCTAAGGGAGTCTTTGAAATCCTGACAGTTCATGTTCATGCAGTGTGTTTGCCAAAAATACTCTTTGTCAGAAAGTTTGGGAAGCTTTTTTCTGTTTGCTTCCTGAGGCTGCATGGCATACAGAATGCCTGCAATGAGAAAATGGGATAAGGAAAATGGTGAAAATGTAATTACCACCAGCTATTTAGATGTGGCAATCTTTTCATGTGAGAAGATTTTCCATGAAACAATGGAGGAACAGTCTTGCAAACAAAGAGAAAGGGTAAATGTTAGGTTCTGATTGCCAAGCTTCCTACAAAACATCTAAAATCCATGAAATATAGTCCCTTAAATATCCTCAAATGAGAGATGTTCCATGTGCCCCAGGAAGATTATAGTACTTGTAAATTGGGAGTATCCACTGACACCTGGGTAGGGAAGTCATGAATTTAACAGTCCCTCTGGGACTCGCTTTCAATCATCAAAGTGCAGTACCACCTCCAGATACAGTAGATCTGAGAATGACATTTTAGTCCTGGAAATGGTAATGCATCAGTATTGTATTTTGATCCTTTCCTTAAGTAAAACTTCCAGGAATTAGGATACATAATGGTGCGTGGAAGAGGGGCTTGTGTACATGGCACTCACGCTGCATGTTGCCTTAATGTGTTGCAATATAATGGATCCACTTTCATATATATGTGAGCGCTAATGATGTATCTTTTAGAGCATATCAGCAGGGTCTACATGAGGCAGTTAGAGTGCAACATGTTGGAGCACTTTACAAACCACAGTCCTCTAATTCGCTTTGTTGCACCATTTAGACAAGCCCTAGGTTTTGGTAATATAACTGCAGTTCAACTCTTAATCCTTACTCATTAAAAAAATTTTGAACACTTCTTTGTATTAGGATGGGCAAACTAATTTTCATAAAACATGAACTGATCTTTACATTCACCTAAAAATCAAAGCAACCCCTTTTTGAGATTAAAAAAATTGTATTATTTTCCCCTCCATGTCTCTAGATATAACAGTTCAAATAATGATGGGAAAGCGCTGTTTAGGAACTTGCACAACTTTTTCAGGGAGATTATTTGTTTTTGTTATTTTTTGTTTTTAAATATTTTTAGCTTCTTTGTTATTTTAACTGGGCCCAATAAAGGTAAAAGAAAAGATCACTGCCCTGAGAAACTTAAAAACTCATATTAGACTTGAAGAAAAATAAATGTGTGTATGAGAGTGGTGGGAGGTGAGGATGGGAGGGGCTAATAAGAACATGGAGGGGCGAGGATATGAGGGCAAGAGAAACATCCAGAGGATTTAGGAGAACAGTGCCTCATCTCATGCAACCAAAAAGAAATCATGAGATAAATGGATAAAATGAATCATTACAGGAGTTACTCAGCAAGTTGCTAGTAGGCCTCATGGAAAACTGGCCCTTGAAGAGGATAGTAGTGCTTTCACAGACCAGCTCAAGAAGATGAGATGCAGGAATCACGGAAGAAGGTGTGGAAGTGGCTGTGGGAGAAACAGACATTCAATGAGGCTGATTGAAGAGGGAAAGGGTGATGAGAAAAGAGACTGAATCAAATAAGGAAGGAGCAGAACTCTGTAGGGCCTGAAAGGCAATGACAGGAAGACTGAACTTTAATTTAATCCCTTGCTTTTCAAGGGACATTTAATTATTTTTTTTAATCTATATTAATAAATGGAAGCCTATGCTTCGCAAAAAATAAAGATTCTTATTTGAAAGTAATTTTAGCCCTACCTTTTAGGCCTGCCAAAATAATCATAATGCAGCAGGCCAGGATTTAAGGCCTGCCAAATTCTGTCAGCGCTTGAACTTAAAATGTCTTATCTCTTCTAAAGACCTACTTCCAGTGATGCAGACCTGAGTTTTCACCACTTATATCAGTGGGAGCAGTATTAGGTTCTAATTCTAGAACCCACATTTTTTTAACTAGGTTCTAGCTGTGACATAGAGACTTCCTGTTCTGGAATTCATATTGAGGTTCCATATTGTTTTCATTCTTGTTCTGGAATTCTAATGAGGGTAGGGAAAGTGAGAGAGAGAGAGAGAGGGCATTCTCCTGAGATTTCCTGCACAGTTTTGCAAACCAAAGATGTATTGCTAATTATCCGAGGTAAAGCATCAATAATAATTATGCCTGCTGTGGATTAAATTGTTATCTGAGTCTGTTCAGGCTATGATTTGGGGTTCAGGTTCACAGTGAAAACAAGATTGGTGTTTGAATTTTTTTTAATAGAGACAAAATTCTTTTATCTCCTTCCACAGAATTTTTGCCACATCAAAAGTGAAAATCGTGAAATAGGAGAGTTTGGTTATGAAGATTCACATTTAAAATCTCTCCCTTGACATTCAAAGGATTTCAGGTGGATTTTTACTCTTCTTTAGATAGATTCCAGAAGATAACTGGAAGCTGTTTGTGTACATGCCTGATCCTTATAAACCAGTGTGTGCACATTAGACTTCCAACTATTCATGGTATCCACAAGAAACTATCTTCTTGTGCACATCCTGCCATGCAATTCTTATCCAGTATCATGTCCAAACATGTGAAATTTCTTTTATGTGAGATGTAGCTACGCCTGCTGCACATCTGAGCAGTACTGACTGGTGTTCATAGAATCATAGAAGATTAGGTCTGGACGAGACCTCAGGAGGCCATCTAGTCCAACCCCCTGCTCAAAGCAGGACCAACCTCAACTAAATCATCCCAGCCAGGGCTTTGTCAAGCGGAACCTTAAAAAGCTCTAAGGATGGAGATTCCACAACCTCCCTAGGTAAAGCATTCCAGTGCTTCACCAACCGCCTAGTAAAATAGTTTGTCCTAATATCCAACCTAGACCTCCCCCACTGCAAGTCGAGAACATTGCTCCTTGTTCTGTCATCTGCCACCACTGAGAACAGCCTAGATTCATCCTCTTTGGAACCCCACTTCACATAGTTGAAGACCACTATCAAATCCCCCCTCACTCTTCTCTTCTGCAGACTAAATAAGTCCAGTTCCTTCAGCCTCTCCTTGTAAATCATGTGCTTTAGCCCCCTATTCATTTTCATTGCGCGCTCCAATTTGTCCACATCCCTTCTGTAGTGGAGAGCACAAAACCGGACACAATACGCCAGATGTCACCTCACCAGTGCTGAACAGAGAGAAATAATCACTTCGCTTGATCTGCTGGCAGTGCTCCTACTAATGCAGCCCAATATGTCATTAGCCTTCTTGGCAACAAGGGGACACTGGTGACTCATATGCAGCTTCTCATCCACTTAAGCCCCAAATCCTCTTCTGCGGAACTACCACTTAGCCAGTTAGTCCCCAGCATGTAGCAATGCATGGGATTCTTATATCCTAAGTGCAGGACTCTGCACTTGTCCTTGTTGACCCTCATCAGATTTCTTTTGGCTCAATCCTCCAATTTGTCTAGGTCGTTCTGGACCCTATCCCTACCCTCCAGCATATCTACCTCTCCCCACATCTTAGTGTCATCCATGTTCTGCTAGATGACCATAGTTTAAGGCAGAGCTAGCAGAAGCCTGGTTCAAAGCTAACTAAAATTAGTTGGTTTCTTACAATGTGCTCTGGATCAGACCTAGAATGAATAATGGTATGCTGTTCAATACTCCTGCCTGGGGGAAAAAGAACAGGCTGCCAAGCCTTTTTCCTGCTCTTGCCAACCCCTAGAGGTGGAGAAAGACAGTAGATTAAAGAGGATATAGAATAATTAGGAGACAGTGATTGGATGGGGGACCCTGAGAACTGATTGCATGGGATCCTCCAAATTCTACCATGAGCCTGTGACAGCATGCAGTCATTGTAAAAATATTAGTTAAACAAAAGAGCCTAATCTGGGAAGTGATAAATGCAAAAGACAAAGATATCCTATAATGCAGCAGAAGTTAGGCTCAGTGTGTTTTCATTGTGTGTATGTCTTTGACCTATATGGATTATTTTCCCATCATTGTTTTAATGTCTTGAAACCAAATAGTTTTCTGCTTCATTAATATTTTGAAATATTCAACTTTCAAGTATGTAGAATAAGGGCCATCATTCATATAATATTTAATTAGAAAACAGTTTGAAATTTGGAGAGACTCCTAATTTAAATCAATTAAAGGGAAAGTTGTCAGTTTCATTTTCAGTTTGCTCAACTGCACCTTCACAGCAAGAGAATGGAAGAGGATATCTGTCACATCCAATCCAGCTTCTCCTTGGAATGAAACTAGTCCACAGTGTACAAACCCAAGAAGTGATACTGGTAATTAGAAGCAGATAGTACTGTGAAGAGTAAATAGAACAGCTGCAGTATAAATGTGGGTCATCAACTAGATCATTACCAAGTAACTACTTTCATAATGTCAAATTAAAAATGTTTAGAAGTGTTTTATTCATGCCAAATTTTATGTAACATCTAGTTGATGAAAACAGTGGGATCTCTTTCTGTTACAGCTCTTCATTTTAAACAGGGTTCTCTCCTTCCATGTTTTATCAATGCAATCTGGTTATTTTTATTTTATTTTGTGTGGTCTTATACAGTTTTGTAACCATTTACAGAGGAAATGTTAAATGATAACTATTTTAAAGAACTCTTTTTCTGAGAAAATATTTGCCCATTTCTCAGGCAAATATCTCAACCTGTATTGACAATTTTATCCAGCTAGTGGTCTTCATATTAAGGCACCATATTGTTGTCATTCCTATACCTACTAAGTACTGCTATTAATTCACTCTTGTTTTATTCCCTTCACTGTTCTTCTGCTGTTAGATTTGATTTATGTATAATATGTTCTTAAAATGTGAAGTATTTCTACAATTCTTTATCTATATATACACTGACTTCAGTGCTCAAATAATCTTTTTCAACGTGTACTGTTTTTTTCTTACACATGCTATATTTTCGATAAGAAACAAGTTGATCATGCTTATTTAAATTGCTGCACTATTGTGTCTCATTAAAGGATATTTTCTGTACTGAATCACTATTTTCCAATGAGACCACCAGTTAATTTACTCATGATAATTTATTGTTTTTGCTTCGGCATTATCACCAAGACTGTACCCGGATACATCTTCAGTATGCTAATACTCTACATCACACAGTTCCTGTGCTTGACATAGATAAAGTCAAATGCTTCCCCCTCCCACAACCGAGTCACCACACTACAGCCCCAATTCTGCCCTATGATTCACTCAAATGGACTCCTATACCTGTTCAGAGCAGCTTGTGGCATCAGGACCTAACGGCATGCCCAGTTTGTTTGTGTGTGTGTGTTTAAGAGAAGATGAGAACCCTATGCAAAGTTTTTGTGTTTGTTCTGTTTTTCCTGCACAAACCTCAGCCATGCCTATACTGACATTCGGGGGTGTGGTTAATGGGAACAGGTTGATGGATTCTACTGTGGTGGCTTAATGCAAATTGAAGATCCTTTTCCCTCCCCTTTTCACCCCCAAACCCGGTTAGATCATCTCATGGCCAGAGTCACTGGTGTTAGAGCTGAATTGTGCTGGTGGATAGGGATGAAGTAGATGAAATGTAGACCATGGAAGGGCCTAGGTGTATATGTAATTGTGTATTCAAAAACACACACACACACACACACACACACACACACACACACACACACGAGATGTACAGCTCTGCAGCTGGTGTAAGCCAATGGAGCTATGCTAGTTCACACCAGCGGAGGAGCTGGCCCATATATGTATGAAAGTAAAGGGATTGTGTCTAAACATGATCTGAAGAAACATGTACTATAGAACATCTTGTTACTTTTAATAACTGCGACTTAGCTTGTTTTTAACATGTTCCCTTTGTCACTTGAGTACCTATGATAATGGCAAGATGCACTTGCTTCAGTGCTAGTCTGCTCTTTTAATAATCTGTGCAAGTGACACAGATTAATAGAATGTAGCATTTGAGGATCCATGATAAGAAAAAAAAAGATTGTTTGAGAGAAATTAATCATATGCAGAGGGACCTATTAAAGTTGCCTCACCAATCAAGCCTTTGTTCTGAGCATGTGTGACTGGAAATGCAAAGATAGTCTGTCAGAATTTGTTTGGCTAATGATTCTAACTCGTTAAAATTTTAACCATGGCTCCTTTTGTTGTGCTTCAAAGGGTTCATAAAACTCTTATTAATTTATCTTGCTCTTGGAAAGACCATTATTTTATTTATTTTTGGACATTGACTTGACAATGTTCTGGTAGATGCTGTTTATATATATATAATTTTTGTTTTGTTTTGAAATTAGGGTTCTATGAGAATTGAAAATGAACAAATTCACAGCTCAGATAGAAGGATTTGGGCTTCTCTACATGAGCAATTAAAGCGGGGCAAGCTCTGGCTTGAATCTACCCCACAGTTGCCTGCCATGGTCTAACTGTCCATGTGCACCGTGGTGACAGGTGTTAACAGCTCATGCGCTTTAAGCTAGTTCAGTTTCAGAGAGGGATAGCTCAAAGCATTCTGACAACCTGTTAATGCTTCCCAAAGATGGCATGCAAACCAATTTTAAATGGCACACTGCTGCCTGCTGGGACCCCAGCAGGGAGCAGCATGCCATTAAAAATCCTGCCCAGCCCGGCCTGGCCCGCTCTTCTCTGCCGTGGGGGCAGGGGGCAAGGGGCAGGGGCAGAAGCTTGGTCCTGCTGGCTCCCCTGCCTCTTCCCTTAGTGTGCTGGGTTCCTGCCCCTCCTCCACCTCTCCGTCCCTCCCTCCCTGCCAGCCGATCAGCTGATGGCCCTTACGAGGGAGGGGGTCAGGAAGGAGCAGAGACGGCATGCTCACTGCTCCCAGAGGAAGCAGAGAACAAGTGGGGGCAGGGCCTTGGGAAGGGGGGGCGTGGAATAGGGGCATATCCCCTCCAGTCCCCTGCCCTGACCCCCCCAGCCTTCTGCCCTGAGCCCTGACCCCTCTCACACACCCCCAGCCCTGAGCCCTGACCCCCCCATACACACACTTAGCCCTCTGCCCTGAGCCCTGCGGCCCCGCATACAGGCCAGACCCCTGCCCTGGGCCATGTACTCCCCTCATACACACCCAGCCCTCTTCTTGACTCCTTCACCCCCCCACAAACCCCAGCCCTGACTCTGGTACCCCCACACATACCCAACCCCGCTCACCTCCTGCCCTGACACCTGCACCCCCCTCACATGCCCCAACCCTCTTCCCTGACTCTTACACCCCCCCACATACCCTGCACCCCCCCATATCCTGACTGTTGCACCCCCCACATCCCCACTCCCATCCTGACCACAAAACGGGAGCTCCTGCACCCCCCCCCCACATTCCCACCTGCATCCCTTACACCAAATGGGAGCTGCCCAGGTAAGTGCCCCACACCCAAACCTTCTGCCTCAACCCTGAGACCTCTCCCTCATTCTAGCTCCTGGCCAGACCCTTCACCCCCAACCCTGTGCTCAGTGCACTTCCACTGTTAGTTCAGTGCAGAGAGAGGAAGAGAATGGGCCAGAACCAGGGAGAAGGTAGGTACCCACTGTATATGGGCAGGGCCAGGACCCCAGACCAGCAGCAGGCTGAGCGGGTCTGGCAGCCGGGATCCCAACTGGCAGAAGCCAGCAGGTGGAACTCCTAAGCAGCAATGGGCTGTGTGACTCAGCCCCACTGCCTGTCTGGGGTCCCAGTCACCGGCCCTGCACAGCCCGCTGCTGGTCTGGGGTTCTGGCTGCCGGATGTTTGCCAGCCAGGGTCCCGGCCGCAGGCCCCGCTCAGCCCGCTGCCAGCCTAGGTGAACAGAACCTCAAACCAGCTGCGGGCTCAGCGGGCCGGTGGCATAAGATCAACATTTTAATTTAATCTTAAATGAAGCTTCTTAAACATTTTTGAAAACTTTTTTACAATACAACACTAGTTTAGTTATATGATATCTAGACTTATAGAGAGAGACCTTCTAAAAACATTAAAATGTATTATCGGCCCGTGAAACCTTAATTTAAAGTGAATAAATGAAGACTCGGCACACCACTTCTGAAAGGTTGCCGACTCCTGTGTTAATGCAAGTCAGCAGGGTGCATGTGGACAGTTAGACTGTGGCAGAGTAATGTGGGACAGATTCAAACCTGAGTTTAATTATTCATGTAGACAGAGCTGGACTGGAGGAACTGAATGACAATATGAAGTGTGACAGATTATAGCAATGAACTACACACAAAAAAGAATTACAATAGATGAAGCACAAAACAGGCTCAAGAGTCAAGCTTCTAGAATACTGTATTTAAGGTAGAAATATATTGGGCTCAACCCCGCAAGTCTGCTGGTCTAAGAACCCCCATTTAGATTCACTGGAAGTCTCATGTACGTCATATTGCAGTACCAGCCCCGTTGTCTCTATAGAAATTAAGACCAGAAGGCATCACTGGATCATCTAGTCCAGTGCTTCTCAAAGCCGATCTGACGCTTGTTCAGGGAAAGCCCCTGGCAGTCCAGGCCAGTTTGTTTACCTGCTGCATCCACAGTTCAGCTGATCATGGCTCCCACTGGCCATGATTTGCCACTCCAGGCCAATGGGGGCTGCGGGAAGGGCAGCCAGCACGTCCCTTGGCCTGCGCCGAGTCCCGCAGCCCCCAATGACCTGGAGCAGCAAACGCGGCCAGCGGGAGCCGCGATCGGCCGAACCTACGGACATGGCGGGTAAACAAACCAGCCCGGACCGCCAGGGGCTTTTCCTGAACACACAGCAGCCTGACTTTGAGAAGCAGTGAAGAACACTAAACCCAGCAATCAACATTAGACCAGAGTATTACAGTGTACAGGAGACTAGACACGGTGAGAGAATAGGAGGGACCAAGGTGCCCCAGTGCCCTAGGCCCAGTGCTTTATTTGTAATGAAAGAGGTGCTGGGGCTCAAACAATTAGGTGCCAGGGCTCAAGTAATTTTTTTAATGTCATAACTGACATGGCAAATCCAGAGGTGCGGGGCTATGAACTGCCAAGCCTAGAGGTGCTGGGCTCAGCCCTGGAAAGCACTGGTACAAATTAAGCATTGCCTAGGTCCCTGCAATAGCAGGAAAATGAACAAGTTCATTATCAGTCCAACCCTACATATATCCATCGGTTAGGCCTTGAGCATGTGAGCAAGAACCAGCCAACTAAGCACTTCTCTGTTCCCTTTGATTCTGCTGCCTTTTCCTTTATCCCAATTACTATCTTTACCCCTTCCCAATATAACCTTATCTGTTCCCCTTTAATATTGCTGTGTCTTTGATTAATTTGAGTTCTTCATGCCCCAGAAGTCATAGGGACTGTATATTTATTCACCCAGTGACTAAGTGGAGTCTCCACAAACTGGGAATCCAGTTTAACTTCAGTAAGCTTGAAGTTTGGGGCTGAGACCTTTCATCGGCACAAGAAGCACAGAAAAGCAGGTCATAGCCCAGGTCTACATGGACTTCCACTACACAACAGACTTCCTCTGGCAGAGCTATTTGGGTCAAGAGAGTGAAGAGCTGTGATCCCTGAGTGACACAGCTATACTGGCAGAAGTTCTTGGGTAATCACAGCTATACTAGCAAAGCTGCACTTTTATCTGTATAGCTTGTTTTGCTTATTGAGGAGATTTTATTATACAAGTACAAAGCACAGCTTTGCTGGTATAGCTGTGTCCACACTAGGAGCACTCTGCTGGTATAGTATACAATTATTCCAATACTGGCAAAGCTTTCCTAGCTTAGACATGACCCTAAGGAGGGCTATGCAGCCACATAGGAAGGAGGAGCAAATACATTGTATCATACTTGACTATGTATGCAAATAACCTACGCTGATTTGAGCATCTTTACCAGTATAACTTGACCCAATTAAAGGGCTGCACCAATTTAAACTCTAGAGTTAGAAACTGATAGTTAGATATCATTAATTCAATACTAAAACTGTGTAGACAAGCCCATTATCTCATACATATTAAATCAACATAAAACGTAGGGGCCTTCTCTTTTTCTTTTTAATTTAAAGACACCTATTAAGGAAATTACCAGTAGATTTTCACGCTAATCTATGCAAGATACTCTTAATATTTTTTGTAAATTTTACCCACAGATTAATGCGTAACAGAACTTGTTCCAAACATGTGTGCATGCATTTTTAGAATTCCCTCTTCACCCCAGTGCCAAAGAAAAAATGCATGTCTTGTGATCTTCTGCTCCAGCATTTCTGTCTTTTACATAGAGAAAGGGATTTTACTCATCTTCAAGTGTAAAGGTTCAGATTGTGCTCATGCTCTCAACTGCTTAAAGTTTAAAATGGCAGTTGCAACTGAGCATATGGAAGCAACAGCTTTTTGGGCATCAGAAGCGGCAGCATCACAACAAGCTGCATTAGCAGGCTAGATGAAGGATCCTTCATCGTTGATAAACACCATGTAAAGTGTTCTATCTGCATGAGAATGTGTGTCCTATTCTAGGCAACACCAAGGGGATTTCTAACTCTCTGCCCAGATTGGAAATTCACACTCAACTATGTGGTCGGCCTAAGATGCCTGTATGCTACTGCGTATTTTTGGATTTTTCTGATTAATACCATGCTTCAGTGCACCCATCTGTCTGTGTACTAAACTTGAGTTTCAAAGGAAAATTAGTGATATACATTAATTAACAATGAAGGGACAGTCTGAGATTTTTTGTATGAGAAAGCTACTGAAATCTTAGAAAAGTATTGCCAAATTGATATGATAGTCAATGCCAATATTTTTTTAATTGTCACCTAGATTAAATGGATTTTCCCAGTCTAATAAATAGAATTCTGTCATTTTGCAGAACATTTCTGACTCTAGTGATCTAGAAAATACAAAAGACTGGAGTCTTATTGCCATTCTAGCCTATACTGCAGTTTGCTAGAAAACAGAAATAATGACTTATGGATGACTCACATCATTTAAAAATAGTTAAGCATGTCGACAGTACATAAAATCACCAGTTATGACTTTACTAAATTATCGATACCTTTTTACATACACAAGGAGTTCAACTTTGAAAATTGAGCTAGTCATTCTTAAAACTGCATCTCTCACATCCATTTTGCATGAATCTGAAAATAAGAGAAGCACTGTTCTCCACTGGGTTTATAATCAGAACCAATGAGATTAGAAGTTACCAAACAAAATAAAATAAAAAAAAAGTAGCCTATAACAAACCTAAACTGTTGCATTTAGAAATCTTTATGCCAAATACAGTAAGAAAGAATTAACCTTTTTCACAACCCTAGTTGCTTGGGGAATACTTTCAATCCTGTTGATAGGTTAAAAATATATTCTATTTGCAGCTTTAAGGTTGGAGAATGCAGCGAATTTAGTAAACTCAAGCCTCATTGCACTCGTCTTTCATGCTACCAAATGTGTCCTTTTAAGATATTATACTGTTTCACACCTGACTGAGTAAAGAATTTTAAAAGATATCTCCTCAGAGTATATCTATTCTTAAGTCTCTTATCACTTCTTAATATTGAAACATATAAGTTTCACTATCCATAGACCGGTCAGTGGGGAAAAAAAAAACACTTACAAAAATTGTCATATTTGTTGTCAATTATCGATATTTTTAAAACTTGGTTTGAATTTCTAAGGAAGATGTGGATTTTATATTTTGTATTTAAAATAATATTAGACAGCTTACACCATGTGCTCTTGTTAGACATTTAGTGCTTTGTTCAATTACTTAAGAGAACAAATACTGGGTACCATATTTGAAAAAAGTGGTTAATGACATGAAAATTAACAATAAATTACATTTGCTGAAATATAATTGTAATTGACTAAAAATGACCAAATTTATCACAGGTGTAATTCTATTAAGGTTAAAGTTCTATTAGAATTACACTAGAAATGGTTTGGACCAATGAATCTGCAAGCAATTTCTCTTAAAACCAAGACTGAAAGACACACAGCTACTGTGTACTTAACAATGATTTTCTGTGACAAGTTTTTGACGTCTCATCTCAACTGGGTGAAAGAAAATGTACCTTAAGCATATCTGTATTCTTCTCAAATACTTCAGATTGCTAATTACCAAAACAATTACAATATTTTATACATTTATAGCAGTTTCCAACCAAGAGGCTTACTTCAGAAATATTAAAACTAGGGCTGTCAAGTGTTTAAAAAAAGAATTGTGATTAATTGCATGATTAAAAAAAATTAATTGTGATTAATTGTGCTGCTAAGCAATAATAGAATACCTTTTATTTAAATATTTTTGGATGTTTTCTACATTTTAAAATATATTGATTTCAATTACAACACAGAATACAAAGTGTACAGTGCTCACTTTATATTTATTTTTATTACAAATATTTGCACTATAAAAAAACCAAAGAAATAGTATTTTTCAATTGACCTAATACAAGTACTGTAGTGAAATCTCTTTATCATGAAAGTTGAACAATGTAAAACTTTAGAGCCTACAAGTCCACTCAGTCCTACTTCTTTTCAGCCAATCGCTCAGACAAATAGGTTTGGTTACAATTTGCAGCAGATAATGCTGCCCACTTTTAGTTTACAATGTCACCTGAAAGTGAGAACAGGCATTCACATGGCACTGTTGTAGCTGGCGTCACAACATATTTACATGCCAGATGTGCTAAAGATTATTTGTCCCTTAATGCTTCAACCACCATTCCAGAGGAGATGCGTCCATGCTGATGACAGGTTCTGCTTGATAACAATCCAAAGAAGAGTGGACCAACAGATGTTCATTTTCATTATCTGAGTCAGATAGGTCAATTTTCTTTTTTGGTGGTTCGGGTTCTGTAGTTTCCTCATCAGAGTGTTGCTCTTTTAACACTTCTGAAAGCATGCTCCACAGCTCATTCCTCTCAGGTTTTGGATGGCTCATCAGATTGTTAAACTTTGGGTTGAGTTCTGTAGCTAATTTTAGAAATCTCACATTGGCACCTTCTTTGCATTTTATCAAATCTGTTCATCAGCATGGAACATGTGGTCTGGAATGATGTCCGAAGCATGAAGGGCCTTATGAATGTTTAGCATATCTGGCATGTAAATACCTTGCAACGCTGGCTACAAAAGTGCCATGTGAAAGCCTGTTCTCACTGTCAGGTGACATTGTAAATGAGAAGCAGGCAACATTATCTCCAGTAAATGTAAACAAACTTGGTTGAACAAGAAGTAGGACTGACTGGACTTGTAGGCTCTAAAGTTTTACATCGTTTTGTTTTTGAGCGCAGTTATGTAACAAATTGGTATTCTATTGTTTAACAGTGCAATCAATTGTGATTTTTTTTTAAATCGGAATTAATTTTTTGAGTTAATCATGTGAGTTAACTGCAGTTAATTGACAGCTCTAATAAAAACTGATGTATTGGGAGACATTGTCAGGCAGGCATCTTATAATTTGTATGTATGCATATAAAGTTTCATATATACATGCTTAGATTTACATGATGCAGATGCAAACACCAGCTAAGCATTCTAACATGCAAACGTGGTGTAATATCTCTGCGTGTTTCATATTCAAATCTGTACTCCCTAAACCAAGTGAGCAATATTCTTTGCCATCGTTATGGTTCTGCTACATCAACTGAGTGATATTTCATAGAATCATAGACACCACTGTAATGCCAGCTGAGTCCAGTTACAACTTCTACAATTGCATAACAGCCATGTGAAGTAAATATTATACTCATTTTACGATACATAAAATGAAGTACAGAGAAGCATAGTGGCTTGAAGGTTCCATGTCAAACAGTTCTCTTTCATATCAATGGCAGAGGTGTGACTAGAACCAGGAGTCCTGAACTAGTACTGCCTCCCTGCAGGGCTTGCTGTGAGTGATGTATAAGAGGAAGTAGTAAGTATTGCTGATTTACATCAATCCAGACTAGAAACTCCTTTCTGGATTTTTAGCCTTGAGGACTCTAGTCAAGGGCCCAATTCAGATGAAAATCATGTATGTGATTGTGAGGCTCAGTGAAACTCATTGATCCTTCTGACTGCTGTAGCTTTTAGCCTAATGATTATGCTGGGTGGGGGGCATATTCTTAACTATCACTAGGGAGGGAAGACTAATTAAGTCCTATGAATGGTAATTGCCTGGGATACCTAGGTCACTGACTCTGCCAAACCAGTTTTCATATACTTTTCTGTGTGTGTTTGTGTGTGTGTATATATATGAAAGAGCGAGAGAGAGGGCTTCTCTTCTGTTTGTTAACTGTCTTCTGTAAAACATTGACCTTTCTCTGAGTAGATCAGTGTCTTAGAGAGGCTGGGGCCACATTCTAATCTTAGTGAAATTCCAGAGTAACTCTACTGATGTCTGTACAGCTACTCCAGAGGTCTGCTGGTGTGTAATTCAACACAGGAGCTTGAGCAGTCTGAGGCGGTGGGCCTATTTTGAGCTGTATCTTATCACAATGTCTGCATTAATAAGTAGAAATCTTAAGTGCATTTCTTATTGTTATATTGTTGTAGGTAATTAAACAAAAGACTTCTTGAATGTAACACGTGTACCATGCCAAGTAAAGCTAAATGAACAGAGCGGGGACGATTGACTCAGAAGGTGAAGCCTTGACTTTTTACCTTCATCCTAGGGCTGGGCTTTTTTTGAAGCAATATCAAAACAAACTGTTCAGGATGTCTGCACTGATTGCCTGTGGATAAACAGAGGATATTTGTTTTCTTTGCTGCCAATTCTATAATCTTCACAAGCAGGAATATCTAGACTGAAATTCTGTTTGGGAAATAAAGAGAAGGGAAAAATGACTTTACTTTGAATTAAGAATTGATGTTACTGACAGACACTATCACAGATTATCAGTGCAGCATTGACTTTACATCTTACTTGACAATTCTTCTGTCATTGAAATTAAAGAAATTCAGGACACCTTCAAACAAAGCTGTGTCTAATTCACTAGAAGTGTGCTTGTCTGCCTTGGGGGACCTTCAGAAATGTGTATTTATGATAAACTACTTCAAGAATAAAGTTTTCAGACATGCGAGGGTGTTCGTAACTATAAAAAAACACTTTTGTTTAATTCAGATCATTTCTTGTTTAAATAAATAAATAAAGGGTTCACTTCCCCTCTTTTCTGCCCCCCCCCTCCATTTTTATACTTTAGTGTAACACCACAAACAAGCAAATCTGGTTAGATTGTCTCCGCTCATCACCAAAGTTTCTGAGGGCAAGCTAAAACTTTCAAAATGTCATTGAGCCTGCTTTTGAAATGTAGCACATCAGCAATTCTTTCCATGAGTGCTTAATTTGGTCCAGACATGGGACCAGAGTCTTATAGATTCATAGATTCTAGGGTCAGAAGGGACCAATGTGATCATCTAGTCCGACCCCCTGCACAAAGCAGGCCACAGAACCCTACCCATCCACTTCTATAACAAACCCCTAACCTATGTCTGAGTTATTGAAGTCTTCAAATTGTGGTTTGAAGACCTCAAGCTGCAGAGAATCCACCAGCAAGTGAACCATGCCCCACACTGCAGAGGAAGGCGAAAAACCTCCAGGGCCTCTTAACTGGTGTAAAGTGATATAGCTATATAGTCTTAACTGGTATAAAGTGATGTGATATAGCTATATTGCAGGCAGCTGTGCTGTGCCAGGTTACACCAGCTAAGGCTTTGACCTTCTGTCTGACCACACTGTTCAGCATAAGTTGTGTTGCTGCATCTGAGAGGTGACTATCACTATTGTGATTATCTAGGGGCCAGTCTACAGTGGATCAGAGTTTGGACTATGAAGGTCTGTATAGCATAGTGTGATGTGCTGCTCTGTAACTCCCCCATGTGGCTGCTGTGGGTGCAAATTAAAAGGTTCCTAATTCTCATTCATGTAATTAAGGGGTGACCGTAATCAAGTCATCCTTAAACTTCTCTTTGCTAAACTAACTAGATTGAGCTCTTTGAACCTGTCACTCTAACACTTGTTTTCTAACCCTTTAATCATTCTTGTGGCTCTTTTCTGAACCCTCTCCTATTTTCAACATACTTCTTGAATTATGGAGAGCAGAACTGGGCACAGTATTCCAGCAGCAGTCACACCAGGATCAAATATAGAAGTGAAATAGCCTTTCTACTCCTACTCAAGATTCCTCTGTGTACGCACACAAAGATCACATTAGTCCTTTTGGCCACAGAGTTGCACTAGGAGCTCATGTTCAGCTGATTATTCATCACGACCCCCAAATCTTCAGAGTCCCCTATCCTTTAAGTATGGCCTATGTTCTTTGTTGCCATTAGCCGTATTAAGCCACATATTGTTTGCTTTTGCTCATCTGCCAAGAGATCCAGCTCACTCTGAAATAGTGACCTATCCTCTTCATGTTTTACTTCTCTCCCAATATTTGTGTCCTCTGCAAACTTTGTCAGTGATAATTTTCTTCCAGGTCATTGATAAAAATATTAAATACAGCCAGGAACAGATTCCAGTGAGACCCTGCTAGAAAAACACCCACTCAATGATGATTTCCCGTTTACAATTAAATTTGAGACCTATCAGTTCGTTAGGTTTTGAGCCATTTAATGTGGACCCTGTTAATTTTATATTGTTGTAGTTTTTTAATCAAAATGACATGTGCTACCAGATCAGACCTCCTACAAAAGTCTAAGTATAGTGCATCAACACTATTACCTTTATCCACCAAACTTGTGATCTCATCAAAAAAATGATAGTGATGCTTCCCAGAGGTATCCAGGGTTGTGATGCACCTCACCATTGCCTGTTCTTAGAGTGAAGTAGTCTTGTCTGTGTCTGCTGGGATTCATCTCCCTGAAACCAATATTATTTGGCCCCACAAGCACTGACTTCTAGGTGTCCACAGACCTTGCCCTCTCTGTGCAGGCTAGTGCTAAGTACACACCAACCTCTGAGATTTCAGAACATTCCCTGTATTCAAACTTTAAAATATAATCAGTACATATATGTCACAACACTATTAATGACCAGCATGATTCTGGCTTTCATTTAAGGTCTCACATAACATTCTTTATAGATAAATACTATGACAACTAAGTGTTAGGTATAGTGAATTTAATCAGGCTTGATAACAGTTGTTGTTTCTGAACAGTGAACCCTCTGCCAGTTGGGATTGAGAGGTACTTAGGCTCATAGATATCAATTTAATTTAACAGGATCTGTTCCATAAACCCATGATTATTGGAATTAGTTATTTACCCTCTTTTAATTCTTTATTAATTGAGTCACGTATCACCTGTTTCACAATCTTGCCAAGGATCAATATCAGACTGACAGGCCTATAATTACCCATCTCATCCCAGTTCCCATTCGAAATATTGGCACATCATTAGCTGTCAGGAGAATGGGAGGAGACCATATCCCTAAGAATATTTTGTACAGCAAGATTCTTGATGGCTCTCAAAAGCGGGATCTCCCTTTATGGTGGCACCAGGATGTGTGCAAACATGATATGAAGTCATTCAACATCTAGTCAATCTGGAGGGAACATCTAGCAGTGGATGCAGCTCAACATGAAGCAGCTTTGATCAAGAGGATGGAAGAAAAGTGAGAAAGAAGAAAGCAGTATGTTCTAACTCAGATAACACATGGATCTGTACCGTTCTCAAACTGGGCTTATCAGTCATAAGTGGATTCATCAGGCACCTGACTAGGCCTTTTACATGTACGCCAGAATCCAATAGTTTGATGGTTGCCTATAATGGTATGATTAGCTTACCTCCAGTGTTTCGGAACTTCCCAGTATTCCAAGACTTATGGAAAATCAGCATTAACGATCCACCAAATTCCTCAGCCAGCTCTTTTAAAACACTTGGCTGCATGTTATCTGTACCTGCTGATTTAAACATTTTCTGATGTTTAACATCCTCAGGAGACGCTAGTGAAATGAAAAGAGTGTTATTATATGATATGACTACAGCATATGTTTCCCCTCAAATACAAAACAGAAATATTTATTGAAAGCTTCTGCCTTTTCTGCATTATTATTGATAACTCTACTTTTTCCATTTAATAATGGACCAGTATAAGATTCTTTTTATTCGTAATACATTTTAAAAACTCCTGGTCATCTGTAACTCTGCCGGCTGTAGATTTCTCTTTGTGTCCCTTTGCATCCCTTATCTTTGTTCTGTAGTTCCTACCTTCTGATTTAGAGAACCTGGGAAAACCACGTACTCTCTGTGAGTCCACCATGCTGCAGAAAGAATCCCCTTGGTATGTCCTAATCTATTCAAAATAGGTTCTTATACCATGTTCTTTACCGTGTGACACAAGGGCAGTCTCTTCTTTATCATGAGGGACACCACAGTTCCCATATTGTCCCTTTCCATGACTGACTGTTATCTGCCACAGAGTCCAAAAATATGAAGGTGAAACTTCCACTACTGTATAACTCTCTGCCTAAGGGTCTGATTCTGCTCTCACTGAAGTCAATGTCAGTGTCCAGCTGAAATAAATGGAAACAGGATTCCAATCCCAAGCTCAGCAGGGCGCTTATGCTGATAAATAATTCTTCTCCTCCAAAAGCTGTGGTACTCTCCCCCATCCTAGGCCCCCAAAGTTCCCTTAGATAAGGAATTGGTTTAGAAACTTAGAGCAAACCAATTGACATTTCAGGCTATTGGGCTGGCCCGAGCCCCCTGTATGTAAGTTAAAAGCACACAGTGATGACCTTGAAAACCATTGAGGTGATGGCTTAAACAAGGAGATACGGTTACCTCAATATATGTAGAACTTATGCATAATTCAAGGTAATCTAATAATACTATTCCTTAGGCTTACTATAGGCAAGTTTCAGAAATACTGAGGTAGCATCATCTCTTTAACTTAATGCCTCAGTCTAGAGCAGTGGGCACGATTACAAGGCTAAAGATTATTTTGTGGCTGCAGATATTGCAGTAACAATAATAATAGCAGAGGTATAACTACTTTGTCTTTCTGATCCTGCAGTGAAAAAACACCTTCCCAATGGATTTTTATTACAGATTCCCATCCTGATATCCAGCTAGTTAATATTCCAAAACTACACATGATAGGACAATTCCAGCCTGCTCTGGCACCAGGAGAGAGGGGGTGAATATCATACAGCTGGTTCTAGCTCCTTAATTTTAAGGGACCAGCCCTGCCCCAGCACCATTTAAGCCATAGCAAGGCAGTTCTGTGTCCATCAATATTCTTTAGTGGACCCTACACCAGAGGAGGGTAGATGTAGCAGACCAAAGTTTCACCAGGCCATGCTCCTTCCCCACACACCCCTATGTTGAGAAAGTGCAGAAACAGCAGGCCCAGGATTGGCATGCTTGCACCAGAAGAGCATTCCCCTGCATCAGGGGTAGTCTCTGCTAGGTATTTGCACTCAGTTTCCAGCTCCTTTGTGCCTCTTGAATGGGAGATAGAGTCACAGGTCTACTCACATGCTTAAAGTTAAGCATGTGCTAAAGTGGTTTGCTGTTTTGGGGCCAGAGTGTGGGACCAAGTCCAAGTTGGGTATGACCTGTGGTAGATCATTACATGCCTCCTAAGTTATGGTAATACAACTAATAATATCACTTGTAGTAAAACAGGTAGCTATGAAAGCCTTGTACAGCACTGTTCCTAGCTCTCTCTTTTACAAGGGTATACAGCTACAGGCACTATGAATATAGGCATAAACATCCAGAAGCATAGTGTGGGCATTGAGGTAATGAATGTAGCATATACGCTACACCTGGAAAGATGTTTGTATTGTAGTGGAATATTGCAGAACTATCATGAGGGCACACACAAAGGTGTGCTTTGTTGTTTCCCTGAGGCAGCGACAAAAGAAAGCATTAAAAGCTATTTGTTGTTCTATGGATCAAACCTGATTTGTACTGAGTAGTGGCAGCCGAGTGCTAAACAGATGAATCCTTTGTCTTTAGGCATTGTCCTGACATGTGATGTGTACTAAAATTAGGCTTAAATGGGACCTGAAAGATCTGTTGTCTCTAAATGTTGGTGAATTTAAGGGAAAACAATATAATGTTTTCATTTCTTGGCACCAAATACTTAACAGCCTGCACGTGCCTTAAAAATATTTAATACAAACATAAAAATATAAAACAATAAAGCAAAATGCTAAACTACAGAGCCAGTGAATCCAGTGCTTAAAAATAATAAATAAAATGCACTCAAGAACACTTAATTCCCCACTCACTAAGCAAGAAACATCTAATAGAAATCAGCAAAGCATGGAAAATATCAGATAGGCCCTGATTGTCAAAAGTGCAGACCCAGTTTTTGTGCAGTTACCATGATTGTATATAGAATCATAGCTATTGGACTTAGAAAAATATCTAGTAATTTGCTATCCACAACTGAAGAAATTGCAAGAATTGAGCAAATAGACTGTAGTAAATTCAACAAATGTATTCTCCTTTTTGTTTTTGTTCACAAAATATCCATGGGCAGATAACAAATTCCTCTAATGTATTTGTTGTTTGATTTCTGCAACTATTCTTGCAAATTGAAAGGTGAACTACATTGCTTAGTTGTGATTGCTCCCAGTTTTCCCTATGGCACCAGTTCAGGGCAGCAGTTAGGCATGTGCATAATTTAATTATGTTATACTGATGTGTTTAGGGACTGCCCTATAAGGACAATTTCCTAAACTGAGGCTGAAGTTTATGTTCCTTGATTGGATGACTGTCTCTGCTACCAGTACCTGCTTGGGCTACTTCAAAATTTGCTTTTTGTGCATGCTTGAGCATGAAAGGCTACAAGTCTCTTTTGTGCTAGTCAAAATCACTTGCCCAAATGTTCGCAGAAAGTGAACACAAAATGCAGGAAAATGACATGACAGTTCAGTTTTATTTCCTTTTTTTTAAAAAACAATGAAAAAATAACAGAATTGTAAACAATACAAGTTATTTCTTCAAATGAATATTCCTTTTTTTGCACTATTTAGTCTACTCTAATAATTCGCATATAAATTAACTGTGTAACTGTATGCATATTATTGCGGTGCAATTTCACATGCACATCTTTGACAATCAGGCCTGAAACATCTTCATTTTCAAACTTTCTTCCTGGAGATGTACCACAGTGGTTGTGAAGGAAGGCAGGGAAGACATTGTTTATCATTTGTGTACCATAAGGAGTGTGGTAGGCTCTTTACAATAGCTAAGAAGTTAAGGTTCTTGTCCCAGGTAGATTACGCTTTACACTACAGTCTTGTCTAGATGAGAAAGTTTTTTCAGTTTTATTTTTGGGGCAAAAACTTGCATCCACACAAAAGTTCTTTTAGATTTATCTGGTGTCTTATCGTAATTTAATTAATGAATCCGTTGTGACAGTGACAAAACTCTATTCTGATTTTGTACCCAGAATTTTTTAAATTCTGTGAGAGTTCCTTGGCTTATATCTTGGGAGTGTCCATTCTCCTGCATTTGCTCCAATAGCGCTCACATGTTTTTTAATTCTGGTGACTACTGTTAAGATAGGACTGGATGTAGGTCTCTCTCCGGAAGGTAAGGAAGTCCAGGACCTTTGGATGGGACCGTGCAGAAGCACAGGACACGGCTCTTATAGTGGACTCTGAGTATGCAGTGTGAACAATGCTCTGAGATTTTAGCTATTTTGACGTGTTCACACATGCACTAGAATATGAGGTAAACTTTCCAAATGAGGCTATAGAGATGTCTCATAATGCATCAAGATTAAAAGGGATTCATGGTGACACAAGTTACACCATTAATGTCCATAGGGTCTTGAAAGAAAAGTTAGTTTTAATTACATAATGTGGGTGAGTTTCTAAAGATCCTGGCCTCCTGGACCTTTCTACATCACCTCATGTTAATATTGGTGAGCCAACCATAGCAATCACCTAGGCCTTACCATGGAGAAATACCCCTTTGTGCCTGTGAAATCTAAGTCTTGTTCTGTGGAACAAATATTAGGTACCTGGGTTCTATCAGTTTCCCATGTACAATTCAGGAGCCCTGAATCTTCAGATCCATCAGTTGCATCCTGTGCACTGCCCAGCTTTCTGACCTGGGGCAGCAACACTTTCTTAATCAGGGAGCGAACTCATTACAGCAACCTCAACAGCTGATGTACCAACACCAAGCTAGTCAGTAGTTTTTGTGGCTGGCATCTTCCTACCGTCTGGTCTGTGACTTTATTGGGACACTGCAGGAGGAAGGTGTGCCGCACACCTGTCCCACGATGGGCCCACAGCTGTGCCTACTCGGTGACAGACCCCCTTCGGGGCAAGTTTTTCAGCTCTTAACATTAATATAAGGACTGTCTGTTAAAAGTGGGCATAGAATACAGTAATAAGATAAACAGACAAAGAAACATTATTGTTGACAATCTGGAATGACAGGTATTGTACCTTGTTACTGCATTTCATTTGCAAGGATATGGTATAGGGGTTATTTATTGACATTTACATTATAAGGCACTTATTTGCAGGCCTTCCATTACCTTGGCTGTTTCAAAAGGCATTCAGCTGAAACATAGGATGAAAGATGTTAGCTCTGATGTGCCTAATCTTTAATTAAAAAGAAAAAAAATGTTTTAAGCGAATATGTCAATATTTCAATTCTACAGTGTCAAAACGTATAGTCATCAATAATGGGATGCTTAGTGAATGTAAGTATTATTAATCAGGTAAAGAAAAAAATGTATAGATGTAAATGTATGTATGTATGTAAAGAAAAAACACTGTATTTAAATGCTATACCATGTTTGATATTTCAGTTACCTTCACAGAGGTTTTTAATGAGGAGTATCCGATGAGGATCTATATCACTATCTTTATGTAAGCTGACCAGCACAATACAAATAAATAAAACATAATGATTGTAAGGGAGCTTCCAGTGAAGGAGAAAGATCAATTCAGATGACAATAAATGCAGCATCCTCACTTGAGGTGGTCAAAAACTGGGAATATCTTTTCACAAGTTATCATGAAAAAAATTGTCCCTATTTTTTGTAACAAAAAAATCAAAATAAAAAAAATCAAAATTTGAATTATTTTGACCCATTCTTTTCCTCAGAGTCAGTGAAACCCATTTACAAACTCATGTTCATTTGTTTTGTTCTGATTCCACAGACCAATATGCTCAGACAGTCCTTCAATTCCAGCTACCTTCTGCACTGTCAAGAACTGGAGAGACAAATGGAAAGGATAGAAGGGGAATGGCAGAGAAGTGCCATGAAAAGAGAGAGAGAAGCTGGGAGGACATAAGTAGAAGAAGGGAGGAGGATCAGATCTATGTCTTATTACTGATGGTGATGATAATGAATTTTTAAAAGGCACATTTTGAATCATGTCTTTTGGGAATTTCTCAAAATTTGCTCTCCTAATTCAGTGGAATGATACTCCTATAATTTACATTTATGTGTTAATTATTCTATCCTAACAGGGGCGAAACATAGTTCTTGTTGATTATGTAGGAAATAATGTGGTTCATTTTGATTTCTTTGGGACCAAAGATAATATAAGAGGGAAGAAGGTTATGCTACTGTGTAGACCCTTGAGATCAAATTTGAGGATTATGCTGTCCTATAGCTAATTAAGTGTTCAGTGAGATAGTACCTGATTAACTCAAGTAGCTGAAATTTCTGCTAGAGTAAACAAATTGACAATCACAATAGGTGGGACTGGCAAGCAAATATGTTCGCATATACTTCAGAACTTAGTGATACAATGATGTTATTTCATTTAGCCTGTGAAAGACTCAGATACCTTTATACAATAAGCAAAACTGCTGTTGTATCCTGCAGAATAATAAAATCTGTAACTCTCTGTGTGGGTGACAGAAAGGTCATCTCACTGACAAACTGTCCTATATATCTTTGCAGATGTGTAATGCATTGATTGACTGCTAGAATACAAATTAGTTGTGACAGAAACCATATGTCTTCCTATTTACTTCATGCATTCTTCATGTACAGGCAGCTTAGACAGAGTGAGCTGTAGTGTTGTCTTCCTAGAGATGAAATGAATGAATGAAGTAAAACTTTATTCTGAGCAATGGAAAAATATCAAAAGGTTCAGAGATTCAATTCAGCTAAACAGCCAAAAGTTTCATTGCTTTCTTGAAGCTCATTCCAATGATATAAACTTCTTGAGCCTGGAAAATAGAACAGTAACATAAATCATGAGAGAATTGTCTTCTTTATGAGATTTCTGGTACCTCCTACTTCCAGGATGGCCAATAATAATACAAGAAAGGCTTCTGTCATAAACAGATAGCTAAGGGTTAATGTCTCTTTCACCTGAAACACCTGACCAGAGAACCAATCAGGAAACCGGATTTTTTCAACTTTGGGTGGAGGGAAGTTTGTGTAAGAGGTCTTTTGTCTGTCTGCCTGCTGTCTCTGAGCTTTGGAGAAGTAGTTCTATTTTCTAGTCTTCTGTTTCTAAGTGTAAGGACAAAGAGATCAGATAGTAAGTTCTATGGTTTCTTTTCTTTGGTATTTGCATGAATATAAGTGCTGAAGTGCTTTGATTTGTATTCTTTTTGAATAAGGCTGTTTATTCAATATTCTTTTAAGCAATTGACCCTGTGTTGTATCATCTTATACAGAGAGAACATTTGTATTTTTTCTTTCTTTTTTATATAAAGTTTTTTTTTAAGACCTGTTGGAGTTTTTCTTTACTTCAGGAAAATTGAGTCTGTACTCACCAGGGAATTGGTGGGAGGAAGAAATCAGGGGAGGTCTGTGTGTGTTGAATTGGCTAGCCTGATTTTGCATTTCCTCTGGGTGAATAGGAAAGTCCTTTGTGTTCCCAGGACTGGGTGAATAGGAAAGTCCTTTGTGTTCCCAGGACTGGGGAACGGAGAGGGGGAATCACTCTGTGTAGTTTCACAGAGCTTGTGTCTGTGCATCTCTCCAGGAGCACCTGGAGGGGGGAAGGGAAATAGGATTATTTCCCTTTGTTGTGAGACTCAAGGGATTTGGGTCTTGGGGTCCCCAGGGAAGGTTTTTCAGGGGGACCAGAGTGCCCCAAAACACTCTAATTTTTTGGGTGGTGGCAGCAGGTACCAGGTCCAAGCTGGTAACTAAGCTTGGAGGTTTTCATGCTAACCCCCATATTTTGGACGCTAAGGTCCAAATCTGGGAATAAGGTTATGATATGAGCACAGTGGTTCTCAACATTCTGTATAATGAGCCCATGTTACCAGAGAAAAAAGTTTTGGGACAGAGAGGTAGTTGTGACCATCCTGCCTCTTTTACCTGCCCACCTCCACCCCATAGCTGTTCAAGAACTCCCTGGAGGTTGGGATTCCCTGGGGCTGGTTGAAAATTTTCCTTAAAATTTTTTTCCATTGATTTTTTTTGACAAAATTATTATTTATGTTTTTGAGGAAACTGTATAGTTGCTCAAAAAACTGATTTTTCCTCAGAGCTGAAAATCCCCAAACTAATTTTTGCTGTATTTTTGCCAAAATGTTTCATAGAGTCAGACTTTAAGGCCAGGAGGGTCCATTGTGATCATCATGTCTGATCTCCTGCACACTGCAGGCCACAGAACCTCACCCACCCACTCCTGTAATAGCCTCCCAAAATCTGGCTGAGTTACTGAAGTCCTCAAATCATGGTTTAAAGACTTCGAGTTTGAGAGAATTCACCCTTTAAACCAGCAAGTGACCCATGCCCCCTGCTGCAGAGGAAAGCAAACCATTCCCCGCTCCCCGCTGGCCTCTGTCAATCTCAGATGGGGGAAAATTCCTTCAGTTAGACTCTAAGCAGGTTGGTGAGCCTCACCATGAAGACACCTGGGAAAGAACTCACTGTAGCTCTCCCCATCCAGTATCTCACCTCCAGTGAAAAAAAGGAGACTCTCACATTTTCACATGGCTCCAGAAGCTGGGGATTTAGGAAAGACACCAAATACCACAAAGCTCGCATGGTAAAATAAACTCCTCCCTCCAAACACACAACATAAGAGCAGCCATACTGGGTCAGACCAAAGGTCCATCTAGCCCAGTATCCTGTCTTACAACAGTGGCCAATGCCAGGTGCCCCAGAAGGAATGAACAGAACAGGTCATCATTAAGTGATCCATTCGCTGTCACCCACTGGAGTGTCCTGGGCCAGTGCCTTCCCCCCTTGGAGCTGCAGTTCATCTGCTAGCCAGGGATGATACCACTCACGCCTCATGGACAACATGGACAAGACAGCATCTGTGATGGGCTCTAGGGCAGGGGTTCCTGAACTGTGGGCCGTGACACAGTCCCAGGTAGTCAGCCTCTGCAGCCATGGGCAGAGTTTGGGAGTGTGGTATGGGAGGGCATTACAAAGTGGATAGTGATGGAGTGGTGCCCAGCAATGGCCCCCACCCAGGGCCAGAGGAGCCCAGTGCCCTCAGCAGGTGGCAGAAGGCAAACAAGGGTCTGGCCATGAGAGGTAGTGGCTTCTAGGGCAGCTAAACGGTTCACGGCCATTCCCGCTCTGAGCCGCCACAACCTGTGATCCATGGTTATCAGGTCCCATGGAGTATTGGCCCCATGACTCTCTCCTTTCCCCTCCCCCCCCCAAGAACCAGGGTTCAGCAGTGCGGCTCTCTCCTCCTCCTGGGCAATGCCGTGTTTGAGCCGTCTTTAGTAGTAGCTGGGCCCAGCTAAAGCACCTGCCTCTGCCCAGCACTGGCAGCCCTGAACCCTTCCCTTGTTCCTGGGCAGGAGGTGCCTGTGAGGAGCCCCAGGATGCTGGTAGGTGACTGGGGAAGGCCTGCCTGGTCATGAGCTCAAGGCATTCAGCAGGCAGCTGAGGCAAAGGGTGTCAGCGGGGGCTGGCTGTGGCACTTGCCTGGCCCCTTCCCCCTCTCGCTCGCCCTGGTCCCTGCTGAAGCACGAGGCCATGCACGTCTCGCAATGCCCCTCTTCCTGGTGACTCTGTGGTGGCTCAGGACCAGGCTGCATGCTCAGCAGCCCTTTGCCTGATTTCCCATTTCATCAGCCGGAGGGGATGGCTTTCCTGCCTGGTGGCTGAGGTGGAAGGGGGCAATAGCAAACTGTATACACTGCTACTGGGGGAGGGGGCACAGTTTCATGGCTCATCTGCCCTCTCAACAGCTTAAGTCATGGCCCCCTCCTGGGCAAGTCTTCTGTTACCCTCAGTCTCCCTCCTGGACACAGTGGGAAGCGTTAATACTGAGCCACAATGCCTATTGCAGTTGCACAAGTGAGCCTCAGGGGAAAAGAGTTTGGGAATCCCGCTCTAGGGGACTTAGTGCCAGGAGGCCAGAGGCACATACTGACATGCCTACTCTCAAGAATTAATCATGAGAGAGAGGTGATTTCTAAGTGAAGTAAGAGAGAGAAAAAGAAATCCTGACATTTGAGAGTTGTCTCTCCAGATCATGAGATTAATCTGGATTAATTTTACTTAGAAATTTACTTGCTTGCTGGAGTACTCGCTCACTGTCTGTCCACCCTGGGGCTCCCAGCAGGTGCCACAGTCACCTGTGGAGGGCTGACAGCAGGAGCCCTGACCACTGAGAGGGAGAGGCTCCTATGTCAGCCTGGGAAGTAGGAGAGGGGACCCAACTGCAGGCCCCAAGGCCTGGGGAAGGTAAAGAATCCTAAGACCCTGGGAGGGCTGAATTATGGCCTACGGGCTGATGAGGCTGTACAATGGCAGGTTCTGAGCAGAAGGGGTGAGTGCTGATGAACTGAGGGCAGCGAGGGGTTGATGAGGTAGGAGGGCTGAAATGATGGGTTGGTGATTAGGAGGGCTAGGGTACTGAAGTCGGGGGGGTTGGGTGGGGACAGAATTGATGGGGGAACTAGAGAACAGGATTAATTGCTGTGTAGGTAACGGGCAGATGTGGGGGTGAGAGCTTCTGCGGCAGGGGCCAAAATCAGTATAACCTGTACATGCGGGAGAACGGATGACAATAACTGTCCCACACGCACACCCTGGGCACGGGCAGTTCAAACATCAAGAGACTGACCTAAGAAACAGACTATGCTCTTTTCTTAAAAAATCAAGTGATTTTGGGGCCAATTTCATGATTTCGGGGGGGGGGGGGTCCGACTCATGATCTTTGATCGCTGGAGGTTGGCAATATGGCATCCAGAGGATCCAGCATGCCCAAGCAGGGGTGTCTGCTCAGGTTCCCTGCCCAGGGCCCAGTACTGGGGTCACCAGAATGCAAGTCATAGGCCCTGCATTGCTCTGAGCTAGGGAGAGTCCCCCAGACTGGAGGCCTTGGAAGCAGCCACCTCCCCCTCAGAACCAAGGAGACAGAGCCCTACAGCCAAGAGAGAAGTCAGGACACCCCACCCATGAGGGGAGGGGCATAGAAGGAATGGTCCCAGGCCTTCTGGTTCAATGAAAGTGCAGCACCCCCCCACCCCACCCAGTAAACTGCCACTCAGAAACTCCCCCCACAATGCTGGGGGTCTGACTGGGTAATGAATTGTCATTTCTTGCCTCCACCTGCCTACGGCCAATCTAGGAGGGTCTCGATTGACTCACCAGCACATCAGTTGAACTTTTCAACCAATCCGCTGCCTCCCTCACATGGACTGCAAGGCATCCAATTGAACAGCTCGCTTGTCAGTCACTCCCATCAGAGTGAATTCCCTCCCCATCTCACTTCCACTGCACCTCACTTTGCCCACCTCAGCATTGCCCATGGAGATGACTTTGATCCTCAGCAACTTGCCCGCTTCTTTCCGCTTCAGTGGATTTGCCTCCATCCCTGGGAGAGAGTAATCTGCCCATAAACACACATGGGGGTGGGAGTGACTCAGGAAGCTGCCGCTTTGCACGTGAGAGGAGGGGAAACAACTGTCTCAAACCCACTGCTCCCCATGCTGCTGAGGCCGAGCCGTATTCAGTTTTGAATAGGCCTCAGATTTTGTGTATTTCAGTGAAAAGTAAAAAGAAAATCTGTTTTTGTTCAAATTTTCTGTTGGAAAAACCTCCATTTCCTGACCAACTCTACAGAGAACACATGTGGCAGCACAATCATTTCTGGTCTTCAGAGGAACCTGGAAGTGAAGATTCAACATCATTCTCACACAAACAACGCATTTGAAACTACTTTTCGGGGAAGGGGAAGGGAAATTTGTGCATTTATTTTAGCTGAACCAGAGCACTCATCTATAATCTATTTCAGGCTTAAATGTGTTGAAATGGTTTAAAAACAACCATCTCCAGAATATGTCACTGTTGAGTCAGATGTGACATCTGTAATTATCTTTCTTCCAGCTGCAAGTTTCTTGACTTAGTACACATGATCCTTGTGTTTTATGCCGTCTCAGTTGTCTGATCATAAGAAATAATTATGCTGTAGGGCACTGTCTTCTGTTTTCAATGTTAATATAACTGGAAGTGACCACTTTGATAACCAGTGTGAAATTGATAGGGAACAGACACTTCCTGGTTCCTTCTCTGCTGTGTTGGACATCCCTCAGTTCCTTTTTAATTCCAACAGAGGGCAGAGAGAGGGAGAAGGAAAGGAGACGGAAGATGGTGCACCATTTGAGTGGCCATTTACTCAAATTGAGTGGGGGCATGATAGGATGAGTTGCTGAGAGCTTCAGGCATGGTGGGAGTGACAGTGGGTTTTCTCTGCCTTTCTGCTTCTCTGATTGCCTGTTTAAGAACAATAGATAACCACATTTGGCTCTGCTCCTGACTGGGGAGCAGAAAAACTAAGGAATGATGGCCTGGATCTCACAGCCATTTTCTACCTACCAGCCCCACCCCTTCTTTAGTTGAATGAGTGGGTTGGTTTGTGGTGTGACTGGGTGTCCTTTGGAAGTCTTGTGCAGAGGAAGAATTTCCCCAGACTCTAGACTAGCATTGAGAGGTCCTGTCTTAGTTTGGAGCTGGTTGGTAGCTCATATCTGTTATTGTCACAACTGAATTGTGGTGGTCTACTGTGTGGGTTGGGTTGGCTGCGGCCAACAGTGATAGCTGAAATCCGAGGACTGGGTTGGGTGAGATTAAGGCTGGGCCTTTGGTTATGATTTGGCACTTGTTTAATGACAGAGTGAAGTACCCTTTCCACACACAAGAAGAGATAAATCCAGGGGATTCTGGCAATAACAAACCTTCTTCAGCATGGCTGATAGTGAAGTTTAAGGGTAGCCTGCCCCCTTAAGCTTTAGGTATCTTTACTGATGTCAGACTGTGCATATATTAATAAAGTGATGGCTTTCTGCGATGGGTTTTTCTGACTTCTTTCTACACTTATGTCCACTGCTACAGTTTCCCTCTTCTGGGTTTGCCCCAATAACTACATATAGCATCTCATCATTCAAGTAAGACCCCTTTTTAGGATCTCATTTATTAAAATAACATGTCAATGTCAAGTCAACAAGTTTTTCCCAGACTCTACTGTTCCTATCCAAAGCCAGGTCCTCCTGCCTGGCATTTCCCAAAGCATCTCCTCTCAATCCTTGCTCATGAGAGGCATCTTCCACCCAGTCTTCCCTGGCTAGTATGGACGGCCCTCAGCTCTTAACCCTGATCCTGGGTACCTCTTTTCTTTCTTTTTTTAGGCAGACTTCATCTTAAAGAAGTACTGCCGTAACCCTTTTGGCACATGACACTCAGTAACCTGACCCATCCACAAGCTAAACCTTTGAAATGGGGTGAAGGGATGCATATATGTACACCAGGACCAGCACATTGTTATTTAATCACATGATTTTCTGTGACCTAGCCATGTCCACTATACTAGAATTGTGAGTCTAGTAAGACTGAATGCGCAAATATCAATACGTTCATTAAACACTATAGGATGTAATGTTAAAATGTCCTGGTTTTAAGCTGGAAATGGGAGTGGAAGCATAAAAAGACACAAGAAATCCTTTCACCCCACATTTCCAGAAGCAGGAGGTACCAGAAATACTATAAGAATCTGTCCATGTGAGATCTCCATCTTAATTACTAGATTTAAAGAGCTTTAGACAAGTCTGCATAAACTGGAAATAAGCATCTGACCTTCTGGATTTTTCTCTATAAGAGGAATAGACGTTCTAAATTTATGACTCTCATCTAATGCTGATTACTACAGGATTTGTTGTTTTTTTTTCCCCACAAAGACTTTGTAGTCATTCAATTTTTTCGTCATGAGGTTTCATTGTAAATCTCAAAAAGTCATCTAATAAATTTGTCAACAACTTGATGTTTACTTGCCATGTTAAGAATAAAAAAAAATGCACATGGATTTCCCATCCATAATGGCTAACTAGGTTGAAGCTATTGCTGTATAAAATGTTCTGAAGTAATTTTATCGATCATGCTATCTAGTTGATTGTTCCCAAACAGTTTGAAGTGTAGCAACTTGCTAAATTTGGGCCTCTGACTGCTATAGTACACAGAACCAGTCTTATGTCAATACAATGGTGTAGTATTCACTTGCCTCCCAGATATTTGTGGCACACATTATGGATATGAAACATGTGTTAGAAACCATTTATAATTATTATTTATTTTAATCCTGATGTAGAAGTTTTTTTGTTAGCTGTTATTAGTTAATTTAGTTCTTATGGGAAATCACAGACTGAAAGCCCTGGAAACCAAAATCCCTCTGTTTATCTACATGGCTGGTCTAGTACAGTCAGTCAATGACAACACAAGCTTACTCATTATGCCTAATCTTGGATAGCCTGTTGATTCTATCAATAAAGATGACAGTTACTACTAGATGTGGTGGTGGCCTTATGGTCTTGGCATTTGCTCACAAAACAATAGTTAAAGACCTCTTTCATCCCCATACATTCCATTCAGGTTTTTGCATCACGCTCATCACTAGAGTATCTGAGCATCTTTCAATAGTACATTAAGCCACATGACTACTCATCTGTCAAATGTTTATTCTCTCATTCTCTCCTCGGAGAGAGAAACTGGTGCAGAGGAGTGTCATATTTTGGTAATGTGTGTCTTTGTTCCTGTTAAGTATCAGAGGGGTAGCTGTGTTAGTCTAGATCTGTAAAAGCAGCAAAGAATCCTGTGGCACCTTATAGACTAACAGATGTTTTGGAGCATGAGCTTTCGTGGGTGAATACCCACTGACATGCATCTGAGGAAGTGGGTATTCACCCACGAAAGCTCATGCTCCAAAACGTCTGTTAGTCTATAAGGTGCCACAGCATTCTTTGCTGCTTTGTTCCTGTTATTTGTTTTATGTTAGAGAAGACATGGTCAAATAAATGTGCTTTGGAGCAGAAGGTGGAGATGTGTGATGGTCTTTAGTTCCTTGTGGAGTTCTCTCCACAGTCTCAGGCCACTGGTGGAGAAAGTTCTGTCTCCCACTCAGATGATCTTTAGTCTTATTGTTAAGTGTTCCATTGTGATAAAGGAGTGTAATTCTCAACAGTATTGTCCCAGAGATCTAGATGATCTTTTAGATCCCTGAGGCCAGGCCGTAGAGTGCATTGAAGATAAAGACTGAGACCTTAAACTTGATTTGATATTCTATGGAAGGCCAGTGTAGGGAGTGGAGGACAGGTTTGATATGTTCCCAGTAGTCTGTGTCACTGAGGAGATGCTGCAGCATTCTGCACCAGTTGGAGTTTCATGATTATAATCCAGCCAAAAAGTGACAAATATGTCAATAACTGAGGCCAGGTCTCCATCCACCAGGATAGAATGGAGTTTCCTAGGCAAGCAGAGATGGTAAAAAGAATTAGTTGTGTATGCTGCCATGTGAGAACATAGCATGAGTGAGGAATACAGAATACTCCTAGACTATAGACTGAATTTACCGATTGTGGATGTTTTTCTTCAGTAAAAGACTGAACCATGACTGAAAGCTCTTCAGAATATTTTTTCTTCCCACCAGCATCATCTCTCTCTTTCTCAGGTTCAGCTTCAGCCAGCTATTCTTCATCCAAAACCTACTCTTATCCAAGCACTTGGCCATCTTGGCAGTTGTCTGCGGTAAATGATAGGTAGAACTATGTGCCATCTGCACATTGCCGGTGCTTGAGTCTGTGTGTCTGACCAGGTCACACAGGGTTGAAAAAGGAGTGGAGAGAGAATTGATCCTTGTGGAACTCCACAAGTGAGGAGTCTAGTGGTGGATGTGCCATTTACCATCACTACTCCTTGGAAGCATCCTTCCAGGAAGAACTCAAACCATTTTAGTGCTTTACCCTAGACCCCTGCCACCTCTTTCAGGTGAGACAGCAGAATCTTATGGTCAACAGTAAAGAATGCTAGAGAGGAGTCCAGCAGGATGAAAAAATAGTTGTCTGTCCTCTATCCATTGGTAGGAGAAAAATCATCCATCAGTACTACTCAAGTGATTTCAGTTCCATGTCCTGGCATGAATCCAGATTGTCCTGGGTCTAGAATGTTAGTTTCAGTTAGATAAGATTGTAGTTGGCTTTTTGCTAGTTTCTACATGAGCTTGCTCAGGAACGGGAGGTTTGACAGTGGGCTAGAACTGAAACAAAGCTTTTGTTTTGTTTTAGTGTTGGGTGGACTGTTGTGTGTTCAAAGGAGGAAGAGAGGATTCCTTCTCTGAATGAGGCAATGACTGTTTTGATCAGGAGTATCATCAATTGTTCATGCTTTTATTTTTTCCTCTCACAAGTCAGGCAGGGCATGAGTTGGATTCACAAATATTGGGTCAAGACTTTTTTAGGTTGTCTAAAACTTCTTGAGGAGTGAATGTACCAAATTCTGGGACTGCAGGCTATGTTGGCTGGTGTGTGGAGGCATAGTGGATCCACGTTGTTTGAGAAAGCTTCTCAAATGCATGGGATCTTTTCAGAAAAAGTAGGATAGTTTTTACAGTGCTTGGTGCTTAGCTCTGATGCTAGTTGTAGTCATTCAGGATTGATGAAGATATTTACCTGCCCGGATAGCAACTGGGGCAGGATTTGACAACCTCAGTGAAGGCTAATAGAAAGGTTCTCCTGGCTGCCTGAATCAGACTCAGTTTTCCATTATCAACATTGAGGTTTCCACCTGTGTAGCACAGGGTGTCAGAAAATGAAGAATATCTGTCTGTGATGGGGAAGAAAGGGACCATTTGGAGACCAGCATGTCAATGGCTGAGGTGAGTATAGAATGGTTTATGATTCACCAGGGTATTCAAGTCCTCATCCTGTGAACGAAGTGCTTTAGTCTTTTATCAGGCTTTGAAATTTGTTGGAGTCTATGAGCCTTCATGGTCAAATCAGAATCCTTGGTCTTGTTGCCTGGTGGATCGAAGTTGTCTGTCCACTGCCTTAATGATGTGATGGTCTGTCCAAGAAAATGGTTGGGTTGTGATATCCTCTATCTGACACCTAGACCCAAGTTAAGGTCGATTTTGTGACTGGCTGTGTAGGTTGGACCAGAGATGACTTGTGAAAGTCCTTGGGAGGAAAATGATGAGATGAGCTTTTGTTCTTTTTCATCTGCAGCCTTGTTGATATGTGTATTGAAATCTCCTAGCATGAGAAGTCAGGTTTCTTACCATCATCTCTTACAAAGTATCCATGAGCTATTTTATGAACCCTTTAGTCTGAAGTGGTCGGTAAATGAACATAAAAGTGATGTTAGGATTGGCTAACATCAGGCCTTGTACAATTATAGCAATTTTTAATTGCTACTAATCTGGGCTATATTCAAACGGGCAATATAGACTCAAAAGGCTACCCATCTCAATACCAATTCACCTGACCCATCCAGTTCACGCAGATCCTGAGAAACTCTGATGATGAATATCCATGTCTTGCAGTGGATCTCCCTTTCAGGTATTGTACCTATCATCTTCACTAGCCTTTCACATGTGGGGATTAAGGTTCTCAGATCCATGGGACTCTCTCGTATGTTCAAGAATGTAGGCAATTGCCTGCATCTGAAAACCAAACACACCATCTGGTACTACTATGAAGTCTGTATTTTGACACAATTAGATCAGCTACAGAGATCTACATTATAATAAGTTCTGCCCTTGCTGACACCATCAGAAAGAGGGAGTTGCACAAGCCTAAATGAATGAGAAATTTGGCTTATAAAGTTTATTAGTTACATGAGGAGGCTGTGCTGTACATAGAAGTACTGAAAGATGTTGGAATACATAAATAAGAACGTTAATAGGAGAGAATGTTAACAAACAGTTTCATGGGTCATTAAATATATATCCACGTGAGCTACTGTGGTAAACAAAATAGAGACCTACCTGAGCCTTTTCCTAAAACAAATAATTTTTTTAAAGTTTGTTTGTTTTTCTGATTGTTGGAGGGTTTTAGGGTTTTTTTTGGCGGAGGGGGGGGAAAGCAAGTTCTCTCAAATCTGTGCTTCCTAGTTACAGCTGATAGTTTTCCAACTTGACTGGAAAGCAAGATGTACAAGACATGTCTCATAAAAACCTGATCTCATGAGCTATCCAGTTCATGTTCGCAGAATTAAGACACTTTTATAGCTCATATAAGGCAGTTGGGAACGGTCTACTTTTGAGGAACAAGGACAAGGTTGGGAATTGAGAAGCCCTGAGTTCTAATTCTGGTTTCACCCACACCCACTGTGTGATCTTGGGCGAAAGTCACGCTACCTTTCTTACTCAGTTTTCCCATCTGTAAAACAGAGGTAATAATACAATTTGAGTACTTCATCTCCAGGATGTCATGCAAATTAATTAGTTAATATTTGTGCATAACACCCAGTGTGTAAATACTAGGTATTATTGACACCTGAATACCATGGTGATTGGGATGCTTAAAGAGTGGAAAGTTTTGTTTACTTGGAATAAGCCTTCGAACCTTCTGAGGCTTGCCCACAATATTTGATGCAAAGTCACTCCTAAAAATGCTACCCTCAGGATTTCAGTGTGTTCCATTTTGTAGTACAATGTACTGTATATTTTAAGTAAACATAATTTGCTGGATCCTGTTATGTTTCACTGTGTGGGAGAGAATATCTTGAGGAAATGCAGAACATAAAGAACAAAGTTTGCATATAAACCAGGAAGCAGTGTTAGTGAACATATGAGCCTGTTTAGTTATTAGGCAGTGCTTAACAGAGCTACCATGGCGAACAGGTGCTGCTCACCAAAGGGTGCTTTTGTCTAAACACCATTTCATGTGCAACAACAACAACAAAAAGAAAGAAAAGTCAACTACACTAAAGGAAAAATACTTTGCAGAAAAGTAAAATTCTTCCCAGGACCCAAGGATTTCCACATTCAAGAGGAATATAAATTCACAATCTTCCCATTGCAAAGGCTCTGCATAACCAACCAAATAAAATAACACTCTATAGACATTCAGAAATCATACAATAAAATTATCTGGAGGAGAAACCCTTGGAAACAACTTTTACTTCAGTAGATGACTCCATACGTAGCTCAAAGAGCTATCTATAGTGTCAAACTGATTCCCTTGGGGAGTGTGGGAAAGGGGGTATCATCTTTAGCAGTGCAGCTGATAAAAGAAGTGCAGATGTGGTTTGGTACTGGATTAATCTTCCTCCAGGTTGCAATGGTAAAAACATTAAAGTACCATACAATTTTTTAAAAACAATAAGAAACCCTTTTTATTCCCACATTTCATCACCACATGGTTGATCTGTCCATAGCATACAGGGAAAGATTGTACTTTCCTTTTGCTGACTGCATGTATTTGTAGGTAGCAGAGTAGGGGTAATGGGACAACCTGCAGGGACAGCACTCCCTCTTCTGTGCAAGTCAACATGGAGTGGGCAGAGGCTTGGCCCCCCCTCCTCACCACGTGTTGGCCAGCTGAGCTGGCATGGAGTGAGGAAACAATATGCTCCAGGTAAGGGCTGGCATGAGATTACTTCTTTTCATCCAACCAAGGACCAGACTGTGACTGACTTTCAGCTGGTTCCTGAGTGGCATCTGGGGCAGTGTAACTTTACATGGGGCTTGTGGCCAACCCACAGCTGACCCCATGTACTGTCATTCCATGAATACAACTACAGTAATATTGATATCTCCAGATATGGGCCTGACCAAAAACTGTGGTTCTAAGTTCACCTACTTGGATATTTACAAAATTAGGGCCTGAGTTTGCAGTCTGAGTCCATGTCTAAGCTCCAAGCACATCCTTACTGCTGCTGTCAGCACTTCTGTGTTTCTTTCTGTATATATCTTACACAGATAAGTAGGGAGGCATAATTTATGTTTAAACCTTTTGCAGATATAACCAAGTGCCCAATAAACTCCAATTGGGAGCCCTTTACGTTGACTTCAATGGGAGCTCAATCAGGCCCTACCTTAGAGATGGAGGACCTTTTAGAGTCAGGTTTTATTTTAAGTGGTTCATCCAACAATTGAAATTAACCACTGAATCCAAACAAACAGTTCTATGGCAATTTACACCCAGCTGAAAGTCTTGCCTGTTGTCTTATAGGCCTAATCTCATTATCACTGAAATCAAGATAAAAATCTTCATTAATTTCCTGTGTAAGGATTCCAGTCTTCAGTGTAGTGAATAGGGAACGTCATCTTTATAACTTGGAAAGTATATTTCAAAATGCTTTATATTTCTTTCAGAGTTAGTAGCACTTTAATGTTGTACATCACTGCCAGTCGTAAAAGTTCTTCCATAGGTCCAGTCAGACAAGATCATACCTAAATGCTGTCAAGTTTATAAACATATAAGCAAAGGTTGAATGTTAAAATGAGCTTATCTTTGCCTTCAAGAATAAACCTTTTTTAAAAGTAACATTTAAAATTAATGGAGTTTTTATAAATAGTTTATTAGTAATTAGTAAATGATTAATATCAATTGTTTTTTTCTAATTATTGTCTGTTCAACACATCTCTTAAAGTGTAGTTTGACATTTTAATGGATAAGTGCTGTGTCATAATGTATAACATCTAGAAAGTATTTTAATATTCTTTATGCATGGCCCTCTAACATGTTCTACTGTGACACCCCTTGAAATTATTTAATTTTAAAAAACTATGCCTATACTTAATAATTAATAAGTGTTTAGAAATGTCACCTTAATTTGTGGTGATACTACTGTTAGCTCTTTACCTTTCTAAAACATGTATGTTGTTATGTGCTTTTGTGACTTTGCGTTAAAGAGAATGATAGAAGTGAAGCAACCATGGCTTTGATCCTGTGATCCGGTCTGCTAGCATGAGCTCCTGCACCCATGTGGTGTCTCCTTGACTTCAGTGGGATTGCACACTTGTGAAGGGATCCACAATAGCTGATCACACCGTTGGAGAAGGCTCTGTGGAGAGCTGAAAAGATGTAATGCAGCTAGTCCATGCTGCCTCAGACACTCTGCTTAACTACATGACTTTTGGCACTGCACCAAAGAACATCACTGGATAAATAACCGCATACCATGAACTGCTTGCCAAATGCCTTTTTCCTAACTTTGTCACAAAATTCTAAATTGCATTCAGAGAAGCTAACTTGTTTTCCTAAACCCATGAAACTTCCAAATAGATCCCTTCCAGATAGTTGTTTCTTGATCAAGTTCTTCAACAGTATATTAAGGCACACGACATTATCTAAAACTGAACTTGTACAATACTGCAAATGGTAATTGTGTTTTAATTAAAAGTCAAAATAACCAAAACACAAAGAACAATTTGCTTATTTTGTAAAATGTGTCTAAGGAAAATAGCAGGAGAAAGAATCCTATCAATGTGACAATTCTAGTAAGTAAGGCTACTCATTAATGAAAACTGAGTAACACAGAAAAAACAAGGAAACTAAATTTCACACTCAGTGTTCAGGGACTGATGGCACCTACTGAAGTTAGTGCAAGTTTTCACATTGATGCCACTGGCAACAGGATCAGGATCCATCCTTTCAAAGACAAAGACAACGATGTGAGTAGTCTTGGTGGCACTGGACAGTAAGCATTACTTCCACTGATAAGAGTTTGCAGTGTTGGGGACCCAGTCCTTCAGTGTAGTCATTTCAGGATTGGGGACCATAGTTGCAGTAAACAGTCATACGCAAAGATAATCAAAAATTTAGTTCCTCTATATGGAAAATATGGAACCCTAAAATAATATTTTAAAACAATGACTCAGAGGAGTGAGAGTGAGATTCAGAGACTTACACTCTAGTTCATATGTTTAGATCCCCTCGGGTCAGTCATGAGTGGAAAGCTGTTACCATATGATGACTGTCCCTTACAGCAACCTTCATGGAACTTGAAGGGAGGAGCAGTTTGTAGGAAGCACCGAGAAGTCAATCTTTGTGCAGGAAGCTAGAATGCTAGCTGCAGCGGCTCTGTAAATAAGTCATGCTCTTAATAAAGAGATCATTTCACAGTACAGGGTACATGAAATATTCCTAAGCCTTTGTGAAATACTTTGTTGGTCTTGGTTCATTTCCTTCTGGACAGTAAGGTTGTTAGATGTCTGGTTTTCGATGGAAAAGCACTGCTGACTGGGCCGTTAAAAGGGAGGCTCCCTACCCAGCTCCTTGCGACTCCCAGGAAGCCTCCGGCATTTCCCTCTGGCTCCTAGGTGGAGGGATGGCCACTGGGGTTCTGCACGCTACCCCCACCCCCAGCACCAGCTCAGCAGCTCACATTGGCCAGGAACCTCGGACAATGGGAGCTGAGGGGTTGGTGCCTGAAGGCGCGGGCAGCATGCAGAGCTACATGGTTGCACCTCTGCCTAGGAGCTGGATAAAGATGTTGCTGCTTCTTGGGACATGTCTGAGGTAAGCCCCACCCGGAGCCTGCACCCTAAACCCCCTGTCATGCCCCACAACCTGCCCTAGGCCTGAGAACCTTCATGTACCCAAACTGCCCACCCACAGAGCCAGCCCTCCCCACTGTGCCTCAGCCCAGATCCCCCTCCCATATCCTGAAGTCCTCATTTCTGCCTCCGCCTCCGAGACCACATACCCAGCCTAGAGCCCATACTCCCTCCCACACCCCAACACCCTGCCTCAGCCTGGAACCCGCTCCCACACCTGACACCCTGCCCCAGCCCAGAGCCCTCTCTTGCACCCCAAACCCCTGATCTCCAGCCCCACCCTAAAGCCTACACCCACAGCTGGAGCCTTTATCCCCTTCTTGCACCCCAACCCCCTTTGCTGGGATTGTGAGTCTTACTGATTTTTAGATCATTGTCCTCTGTCAGAGTAAAATTTCATACAAGAGATAGTAATTATCAAGGTCTTGTGATTAAAAATCCTTCCATCGAATTCCCTTTTTGCTGTTGGACAGTAACATTTTGGAGTTTCATGATTCTAAGGATTGATTCAGACTTCAGTTGGAAAGAAGTGATCACGGATTTTTAATTATTTACCTTGATGAAGAAAATGTGGTCTTGACATTCAACAGCCTGTTTTTCTTTGATTGTGGCTGTCAGCTCCTTCTCTGTTCCATCTTCATCATGATTTGGTTTCCATTCTCTCTTTGGATGAACCTCTGCTAATTTGCACTCACAAAATGGTTTACTACTTGCTAGAGTTCTTCCCAATATTTTCCTTTTATTTTTAACATAAAAACACAGAGTTCTGTCTGTCTATTCTTCCGTTTAACAAGAATCAGGTTCCCATGGTGGGTATGGAGTTGCCAGCATACACTGGGAAGACAACAGAAACTAAAATGTTGAATCACAAGGTAAAAGTGCACAGTTCTGTTCTCTTGGTAAATAAAAATACAGCAAAGAAATAACGGGATTAGAAACAAATGTTCATGTAGAAGCCATATACAGCAGCAAGGTACTGCCATTCTTTGACTTTCCAGATTTTTGAGGCATTGGAACAGATTTTTTTAAAATAGAAAACAGATGGCTTTATATTATTTAATTTACTGAAATTTATTTAGTATGAAAAAAAGGATCGATCTAGCTGTCTCCAGCATAAAAGCTCCCTAACTTCATTAGCTCCTGAGTGGTCTGCAAACTGAACATGACCACTGTGCTTTTTAGGTGAATTAAGTCTTGTCTTCCCTGACTGCAAGACAATACAACTTCTGAATTTCCTTTATTTTATAGAGAAGGACATCCAGACAACCAATACTGCATCATAGTAGCAATGCTGACTAATGTGCAGCTAAGGTATAATTTAGTGCTATCCTTTATAACTATTCCCATATTTAAGTTCCAGATCATCTCCCGTACTGATCTGACAATTTCATGGTATCATCCCCCCCTTCCTCTGCCATCCCTCATTAGGTGTTTTATCATTCTGTAGTCTGTTCATCAGAATGGGACTGGGGCTGGAGAAGTGCCACAGGACAAGGCCTAAGGGGGTGCACACTGGGAAACATCCTTCCACTGTATTATGATTTCCAGGGGCTTCACATCCCCATGTCTACCCATAGTCTTAAGGGCCACCACGATGAGGGGAAGAGGCAGTAGACCAGTGCTCCTAGGGAACCATGTTCCTAGGAAGCCAACAGGAAAGAGAGTAGAGGTGAAGGGGATAGAGCCAGTGCAGAGGCTCAGGGCTTCCCTACAGGCAATTCTGATTTACTGTACTGCAGGGGAAAAATTCCATTAGAGTGGTGAGAAGTGATCTCTGAGGAGGAGCCCTTGTGGATACATTCTGTCCCACAACTTCTTCATGCCTGGGGGCAATTGTTCTGCTGGGAAGCAAGGGAGCTGATCTGGGCCTACATGGTCATTTCAAGCACAGATTAATATGCCTGCTGTCCTCTGATTTCATGTGGGAGGGGGCAGAGAATGTTTATTTGCTAGTTTGTTTGCTTATTTGTTTTGTTATTGCCCTGGAACTGTAGATGTGGCTGAAATTAGACTAATCCTAGGGCAACTAACAAATAGCCTACATATGAACTCATTACTGTAAGCTAAAGAAGTGCTTTTAAAAGTAGTCTTCAGACAAGATTTGTAAATATGAGCTTCATTCTTATTTGGTACAAAACACATTAATATCATCAGCAGAGAGAGTGAGCTAAATTTTTTACATGTAGAGAATTAAACACAGCGGGTGATGACAGGCTGGTAAAGTGCCTCATTAGTGAAAGAATAAAAAGGAGTTTAACAGAAAGTCAGTGTTCTGTAAATCTATGGGGCAAGGTTTTCCAACGTGACTGGTGATTTAGGGTTCCTCAGTTTTTCGGTGCTAGACTGAAAGATCTTAAAGAAAGCTAATTTTCAGAAACTGCTGGGGATCCCCTTTAACATGAAAATCAGGCCCCTTTAACATGTCTCAAGTTGGGCACTCCAAAATCACTAGACACTTTTGGAAAGCTTGGCCAAATTTTTTTCATACTGGCAAACCACTCTCTTGAATTATATTAGGACTGCATTATACAAGTCTGGGTTAATAGGGCAGCAGAACAATGGAGGGCTGGACTAAATGACTTCTTGAGGTCACTCCAGCCCTATATATTTCTATTATTTACAGGGCCAGACTCATCTGATATAAACTGTCTTAACCCTGGGGATTTTAATCGGAACACTGCTGATTTTTGCCAGCTGAAAACCAGGCCCTGTGGGGAAGGCTTTGCAATGGAAAAAGGTTAAAACCTTGTCTTTTAAATGAAAAATTTACATTCTGTAGAAAACAGATTAAAAAATGTAACATTTATCATTTTGGGAAATACTTTATTTGTTTAAACATTATTCACCAAGCCTGGAGAATAAGTAACAAGAGACCTGCTCTGCAAAAAGAATGTAAGAAACACAGCTGACAAAATTGGGAGATATGCACATAAAAGCTGGAAACAAACCATAATAACAGATGTAACTTGAATGGGCAGATTGGATACCTGGGGATATGAAGGAAATCATAGGTGAGTTGAGGAGCTGAATAGCAAGCATGCTGGCTAGGTAGCTTTTGATAGATAGAACTCTAACCTTCTTGAGCAGGTTATCTGTAAGATGTTTTCATTCGCTTCGAGATTCTGACACACACACACAAATTTTGATTAGTGCCTTTTCATTCTCAGGAGCAGCACTTCCTAAATTAATGACCATATAAATTATAGAACCTTGTAACACAATATATTGCAGGTAGGCACTACTTGGACAAGTTTTAGTGATATTTTACTGGTGTCAACATACATCATAATGATGTTTCTGTTGCTTCCTATTTCATTTGTTTAGAGCAAGTGAGGCAATAAGCAACAGCATTTTGGGCCAGATTCGACAGCTTTTTCTTTTGAGCAGCACCTTCCTCCATGAATAGTACCATTCAAATGAATGAGGCTGCCTATGGGGTCAAGTTTTATCTAGGTGAGAATCTGGCCGTATGCAACTAACAACCGAGTCTTACTCTGTTTCTGAAACAAAGATGTTAAGTTCTTATTAAAGACGTACGGCCAAATCCTTCCCTTGCTGTAAATGCACAGTAATTCCTTTGAAATCAGCGTGGCTAGACTTTAGTGAAGTGCTCATTGAATAGACAGATTATTTACAGATGGTTTAATCCACAATAAATCTATGTTGGACTCTTTGTTCTGATTAACTCATTTAAATGCATTATATTTAAAAATTACATTTTCAGAAGCTTCTTTAGACATTTTCTTAATCGGTTGTCATGGCAATGTCACTGATTACAGTTTCTGACTGTCCCATTTGAAGATTATACACTACTTAATGATCTAAAGAAATAGTTCTAATTTCCTCAGAGATAAAAGACTGTTTCGCAAAAGGAATTACACAGGTTAATCACAGTAAAATGATGGTAACAAAAATGCAGATGAAACATAACGTAAAGAGAGATTTCTCTAAGATTACAAGCTTAGAGGAAGTATCACATAGGTTTATAAAAGGTGCCCTATTTTTGATAAATAGAACAATAGAGCAAAATAAAATTCCTATAAAAATGAGAAAGAATAAGAGCAAAGAACATTTGAAATATAACTCCCAGTAAAAGAATTGCCCTCATATCTCTTTAAAACTACAAAGTGGTGGACTCTGGTGAGCATCTGAAATTTTGTATTTAAAAGGAATTTCTTGTGACATCTCTCTCAGTTCTTTGGCCTGACTGTCTCTTTGATTTAGGTAGTTCCGCATGGTACAATAGAGTTCCATCTAAAAATACAGTTTCAGCTTCACCTGAGTGTACTTTCCATTTGCAAAAAGAGAAATTTCTTGTTATTTTTACCTTTTAGACTTTTTCTTTCTTGTCATAGCTAAGCAATAAAATGCAGCAAATAGTGGTAATGTGAACTTTTAAAAAATGCCTTAATGCACCTTTCATCAACACCATTTTCATTTTAATTTTTTTTTAAACCATCTTGTTTACCAATATTCTAGGCTATGTCTTTTCTTCCATTAACATTCCTGCTCAGATGTCCAATTTGATCTGGAACAAAACATTACAAGCAGCTATTGCAGTATTTATTTCTGTTTGTGTCCCGGCAACTGGCTCCTTTTATTATAGCAGTTATTTGCACTTAGCTCATGATCCTACAAATTGTACTACTTGGGTAGACCCCTGTGAAATCAATGGACCTATACAAGGAGCAGTATGCAGGACTGGAGACATAGATAGCATCTTTCATGGAATCCTTTCTGTGTACAGTATACTCCTTTATCCCAAATCCTGGTGTCTGAACCTCCACATTATCCATATCCCTTCCTTGTCCCCCAAGCATCTCATGCTGGGAGACAAGAAAGGGGATTTGGATAATGCAGAGGTTCAGATGATAGAGCAGAGACCACCCCAGCCAGGACTGCAAAGCGGAGGAGGAGTAAGACGAGCCCTTGGCCATGGGGAAGGCCACCTTGCTGCTGAATGGCTCTGCTGGTAGATGATACCCGATCCCAACAGGCACAGGGAAGGCTGTGATCCTGGAGGGGCAGAGCAGAGGCCTGGCCAGGATCTCTGTTCTGCCCCACACTTTGTGCCTGCAGGGATCGGGTGTTGCCAACCCTGTGGCAGCACCGGGAGACCTCTGCAGCCCCACTGTCATGGGAGTAAATGAGTGGAGCGGAGAAAAGAGCCCCGGTCAGGACTGCAAGAGGAGGAGGAGGACGACAAGCATGACAGGCCATCTGATTGCTTTATGACTCCCACCCTCTTAAGTACCTGAACTCCTAGTGTCCAAATCAATTCTCTGTTCCCCATTCTATTTGGATAATTGGGAGTATTCTGTATTTACAAATATGAATGCATTATGAGACACATCACCCCTCTGCGGTCATGTTCTTCCCATTTTACAGATGGGAGGACTGAAGGATAGAAGGATGAAACGACTTTTCCTAGGTTACTCATCAAGTCAATATGTAGTGTTGCTGTGGTTGTGTTGGTTCCAGGATATTAGAGATACAAGGTGAATGAGGTTGACCAACTTCATTCTCATCAACAGAAGCTGGTCCAATAAAAGATATTTCCTCACCCACCTTGTACCTTATCAAGTCAGTTGCAGTCAGGCACAGAACCCAGAACTCATACTTATTAGTTCTCTGCTCTAACCACTAAACATGCCTACTCTCTCTCCCTTTTGAGAAGTTTCCTTCCACCAAACCACCTTAATCTCTTGTAAAGCCATTTTATGTTTGGGTCTGATTCAAAGCCCATTGAAGTCAACAGAAAGACAAGAGTATAACAACATTAAACAGCTGTTTGCTTACTAAGGTAGGAATTGTAAAGATATGTAATATACAAAAAGAAAGCCACATTCATTAGCTAAAAGATAGATATTTATCATCATCATCATCATCCCTCATGGTACTGGTTGAATCTTAAAAAATTTCAGAGCTGCAACTCAGTATGTTTTGTCAGCTAAACAGTTTTATGCTTCTTTGACCCTCTCAAGTCCACGAAACTAGGCTGAAATCTCCTGAGAAAAAAGTCTTACAGGAGTTCAAATAATTCCTGCTTTATTTCATTGTTGCTAACGAACCAAACTTCAGCAGTGCACAGAAATGCAAAGAAAAACCAACAAGAACAATCAGACTTAACTGGGTATAGAAATTGTTTTTTTCCCCTTCCAAAATGTATCTGTATATTGGGGATATTGCTGCATACTGGGTGGGGAGGGAGGCTTACACTATGTATTAAAAATGCTCTTTTTCATGATATGAAAGTCAGAATAAATTTTGTCTGGCAGGTGCAGTTAAATCTGAATCTGTCTCTATTTGAGCATATACAGCTACTGAAAGCTATTAGCTATTTAGGGATAAAGCACCAAGGCTTTGAATTATCCAAAGGATAGTTAAAACTGACATATGATTTATTTCCAGAAAATATTTACTGATCTGTGAAACTGTAGTTCATATTGCCCTAAAATTAGGGTGCTTTAAGCAGGGGTTAAAAGTTCCTGTTCTCCTCCAAATGGGTTATGTCCACCAAACACAAACTGGTTCGCCTTTTTAGTGGTGATCAACATTTGTATTGTGATTCAAAAGACAGGAAAGAAAAAAAAGTCACACTCAGTGACATGTGGATGTTTTTGTGGTCTTGAAGAAAGACATGCTAACCATAGCTTTGAATGCTTGTGTCATTAGCAAAGCAAGAGTTTATTTTCCAAACAGAGCTAAATGTGTTGAGCAATTTTAACCATCTCTTATGTCCAACAACAACATTATTCCAGGAAGTATGAAAAAAATAAAAATAAGAGAGCTTCCAAAAAGGAAGCTGATCAGTTATTGAAAAGAAAATTTGAGGAAATAAATTGCAAGAAGGTAGGACTGTTATGATAATGTGAACATGTAACAATGGTCCATTTTGGAAGGCCTTCAATAGGCTTTGAATCAAACCCATAATACCTATTTCACTTCAACAGGGGCAGGGCTTTGGCAGGCCTGAAGAAGGAGACACTCTATCCATCTGTCTGTCTAGCTATCTTATCTATGGTATTTATAAGAGATCCATTAACATAGTATCTGAGCACCTCACAGCCTTTAAGATTCTATGCTAACAATAACCCTGTGAGGTAGGTAAATGCTATTACCCCATTTTGCAGATGGGGAACAGAGGAGGAGGAGAAGAGAGAGACTGAAGCCCAGCTACTCAAGGCTATTTAAGAACATAACTCCCATTGATTGATTTGGGAGTTAGACACCTAAATACTGTGAGAGAATTCGGGCCTTCATGACTTTCGCCGTGTTCCACAGGAAGTCTGTGGCAAAGCCTTGGAAGGCAGGTCTCTGATTTCCCAAGTCCTAGGTAGTGTCCTAACCTCTTTCCCCTCCATCTTTCCTCTCTCCCTTTCTCCCTATGAACTTCCCTTCTCTGACTAGGGAGTCCTTGAAAAGGCAAGTTTGCAAGGCCTTTGTCCCTGTCAGGGACTGGTGCATTTGACTACTTCTGGCTCCTACTGGTTTTTGCCCTCTCTTGATGTAGAGTAGAATACTTGGCTTTGATGGTAAGGTTTCTGACATTGCAGCGCCTATGAAAAAAGTGCCTCAGTAGACAGTTTATGAAGAACTGCACTGAATTAAATTTGTCATAAAGATTTGCTTTTAGGCATTGTACAAGGATGCTTCATCTGCTAGGTTTTCCATGCTGTGGTGTAATAATGAAATAATCCTCATCAGTAGCAAATATTTGCTAGGGAATTTGAAGAATGTGGATTGGAGAGGCTTTTTAAAAAGATGATCAAATTTATTATTTCTCAACTCTGTTTCTCTACTTCAATGTGTCAGGTTTGTTTTCGCTATTAAGCACACAGATCATAAGTTGTGTTGGCTGCTGGTTTACTAAGACTATCACCCAAGACATACTCCGACTTATTTCACACATTGTTACAAATTATCATCATTTGCAATCTAGCCTTATTACATTTCTCTGGCTTCAAGCTTCCTCCATGCAGGGCAAAGGTTCTCTTATGTTTGCAGGCACACTTTTCTAGAGCAATTTGGCTCTTTTAGCAAACAAAACCACATGCCCATTTACCGTACATGCACATGCTCAGTGGCATCAATTTAGTGAGTTTGGTGAAGATGTGCTAAGACAATGGGAGAGTGCTCTCCCGTTGGTATCTGTAATCCACCTCAAGCTTGAAGCAGAAGCTATGTTGGTGGAAGTGTGTCTCCCATCAATATAGCATAGTGTGGACACTGCTGTAAGTCGATCGAGGAGCTGTCGACTTAGTTATGTTACTTACATAACTTAATTAGCATAATTTAGATCAGCCTACAGTATTAGTGTAGACCAAGCCTCAGAAACCACTATCGGGAAGAAGAGGTTGTGATGGCTCAGTCATATCAGGAGAATGAGTCGGCGACTGTATCCCCAGGAATATTTTGTGCAGCAAGATTCAGGATGGATCTAGAAAGTGGGGGTCGCCCTTTATGATGGTATCACGATGTGTGCAAAAATGATATGAAGTCATACAACATCAGTGTAGAAAGCTGGGAGGAGCGTCCAGAATCTCTTCCACTTTGGAGGGACTATCTGGTAATGAGTGAAAATCAACATGAAGTAGCTTTGATCCAGAGGATGGAAGCAAACCGAGAAAGAAGAAAGCAAAGTGCTGTAATCTTGGACTCTAACTCAGACAACACATGGATCTGTGAAATTTGTAACAAGCCATGGCACTACTGAATTGACCTTACCAGACACAAGCAGATTCATCAGGCACCTGATTAGACCTCTTAACAAGTGTACCATGATCCAATTTGGATCGATGGTTGCCAATGAAAAGAGTCATAGAGGTTAAGGCCAGAAGGGACCACCAGATCATTAAATTTTCCACAAATTGACAAATTTTGCAAGTACTTTCTTAAAAAGAAAAAGCATCTAAGCTCTGATAATTGAATTAATTCCATCTACTTCTAAGGCCCTTTTTTATTTATTTTTACTACAGATTTCCTGGCTGTACAAAAACTGTTATTCAGTATTTACTGATTTTCGCTTGAAGTTTGGAACACTCATGTATATGAAAATAGTGGTAATGTTAAGAAAATCGACCTGTTATATTAGATATATGTGTTTGTGTTAATAATAAATTAGTCTAAGGGTAACTGTAAGGCTGTCTGTTAAAATAAGACAATGTAGTGGGAAATACACATACACACAGTCATAAGCATATGCATGCATATGTGCATGTAATGTTAATATACAATTCATTAAATAAATGATATTAAACTGCTTTTACTTTTAATATTCCTACTTTCTCTATTTCTTGCCTTTTTTCTGTCCTTTCATCCCTCAGTGTCAACCCTGATGTTTACCTAGAAAACTGTGAAGTTAATTTTTTGCATTGATTTTTCACCATTTAAAACAATTCTAATAAATACTGATAAATTCCCAGGAAATTCTAAACAATGTAAAAACCGAAAGCGAAGGGCCCTATCTACTTCATAGACTGAAATCTATCTATTCCAGCATACTTGTATAACAATAATTACCTTTTTACTTCATCATTGCTCTGTGACTTGGATGAATCCATGTTTGGCAGCTTGTGTTATGTATATTTTTACTCAAACCTAACCAAGCCTCAGCATAGATTACTGTTCTTACCGCCAGAATTTTTTATTCATGTTCATCCACAGTTGGTGCAAGCAGCATGCAAAATAAATGAAGAATGATACCACAAATGTCTTTAGAGAGGTATTAGAGGAGAGTCAGCAGAGAGGAGTTTTATGAAAGTTGCATGAGCTGCATATTATATATGCATATGCTACATCAGCTAGAACATTATGTATCTGGTGCTCTACAGCAGCCACAAATATTATGTTTGGCATGTAATGAAATCTTGACTTTGAAAACAAAAAATGTTTTTATTCAACAAAATGTTTGTTTCTTTAAATGAGGACACTGATCCCTAATTGTCCTTTGAGACACATCTGAAGGTCAACATTATAATGAATGATGATTAAGTTACTGCCTCAATGCACCTTTGCAACAATTTATTTATTTATTTATTTTTTTTTTGCAACAGGGCTTTAATTATGTTCTCCTGCAATGGGAGCCAATGTTCTCTCTTTACTCTGGCTACCACTATTGTCAAAATGTCATTCATCTATATCAATAGAGATAGAGATATTTCTCTTTAGGTGACAGTATTACTAAAACCAAACTCAGAGATTCAAAGTAACCTCATTGTGTACACTTTAAAAACACTAATGTATTAAATAGCCACAAAAATGTTTTCTTGAGCACAAGAGTTGTCAGACTTAACAACATAGAAAGGAATCAGGCCACCTCTTTTCTCAGAAAATGTAACCTTCCTCTAATTAGCCTCTACCTTCTCCAAAAATGTATTTGCTGCACTCATTAACAGCACAGTATGGACTGGAAGAGCTGCCCCATACATTGGATGTTCTCTGAAATACTACACATATTTTGTATAAGAGAATAACTTTTTGAACATATTTTAATAAAATTAACCCAAATGCAACAAAAATAAAACTATTTCTCAATAATCAGAATTAAACTTTCATTTTGTAACAAGAAAATAAGTATTTGGAGGAAAAATTATCTCCATAATAAAAAATAATCTCTTGGTTGATTGCGGCTCTCAGGGGTGAGCATGGTATATAGTCTGGCACTGATCTCTCTTTCTGCAAGGTCCCAGTCCTCTTATTTTTCTCTCAAGGCTAAAGGTTCCCTTTTTCATTCATTCGTTCGTTCCTTCTTTCTCTCCAGCCTTCTCGGTGGATAATATTTTCTCCATTTTAGTTGCCTAGGTCCCAGTGCTCTGAAACATTGTGTCCCCTCAGTGCCTATTGAAATCAGTGGATGTTGAGGACACCCAGCATCTCACAGGACTAAGGTACCAGCTTCTGTCTCTTCAACTGGTATGTTCTGTTTACCTCCTCCCATTACTTGGCTTAAATTTCCGTTTCACTTTTCTTATCCCCTCTACCAGGTCACTTTCTCATCTTCTTTCTTGTCATGGTCCCTTATTCTTCTTCCAGGAGATCATTTGTCATTTTCAGTTGGCCTATATTCCTCCTCCTTAATTTCTGTGTTCCCTTTCTGCTAAGCTGTCTTTTATGTGTTCTATTATCCTGGCAGCTGAAAGCAACTGGGAATCTTCTGACAATGGTGCCTAGGCAGAAATACATGCCGACAAGAGTTGGGCCATTCTCAGTGGAGGACTGCCTATGTTGGTTTGACAGAGTCTGAGTTTGTTGATTTTAGGTTTAGTTTAACCTTCTATTCACTCAGTGTTTCTTTTTTTTTTTTTCTGAAGAGAAGATAGTGGGATGTATGAAAGAGATATTTAAGTCATTTATTTTAGCTGACGTTAGTCAATGTGTGTGTGTAGGAAAGAGTATGTTGGTGGTTGTATCTGCCTACACTGTTACTAATACATTTATGTTTATAAAATAAATACATGTGGCATTCAGCTTTCTCTCTCCTTCAGTTCTTTTGAGCATTGCTTACTCTTTTTTCTCCAGGTCTACCTCTCCTTTAAGCCTTTTCCTTATGTTAGTCCTCTCACCTCTTTAATTTATACTGTCTGTGGAATTCCATCATTTTTGTTCACCTCTTAGTTCCAAACCCTCCCAACCTGTCTGCTGATCACTGATTTCTCCCTCTTCCCTTGCTCTGAATTTACCCTATTCTGGCATTCAGTTTTTCCATTTCAACCCAGCAGCTGTTGGGTGAGGGAGAAAGGAAATGAGCAAACTGTCAATTAAAGTTTTTTCTAAGCCAACCCTAAAAGTAAACATTTTTATTGTTAAAGGTTCAGTCCAGTTCCATAAGTAAATCTCAATCTCTTGATGACTGAGTGTTCACAAAAGGCCTGATTGTCAAGTTCATTGATTTCAATGGTGATTCTTCCTGCAGGGCAGAAAATCCCCTGAAGAAGAGGAGAAATTTTGATGGGGGAGGACTGTAATTACTTTATGCTGAAACATCATTATTAAAATGTCTTCCAATTTCAGGACAGCACACAGTACATTATACGTTTGTTACTACTTATCTATAGAGACTAAATACCATAGATGTTTGTCTGCAAATAATTTAATATGTGATGCTCATGCAATAGCTTGGTCAGGTCGAATATCAGTTTATCATGGCCTGTTTTCATAGTTCTATGAAATCCAAGTCACTTTATTGCATATTATCTTTACCTTCATTATCCAAAAATGTGTGGAACTCCCCTCTAACAGATTGCATACATTCATCTGAACGCTTACATGTTTTCTCCCAAGTCCTTGTTGTTTTCAACAGATGGCAATGTAATTCACCATTGCAACTGAGTGTCATGAATTTGATATAGTGATCAAATGAATAGCTGTTCCAGGTAGGCCAAAAGAAGGCAGTAGCAGTAGAGGATTTAAAAGAAATATTTATTTGGCTGTTGTAGATTCAGAACATCTCATGTTCATACCTAATTGCAATTCCTCAGAAATATGCACAGATAGAAACAGCTGATTTTCCATCTGAGCTGAGACCCTTTACATACTGGCATTCAATTTGATTAATGTTTGCATTAAGAACAATTTATTGGTCACTTGCTCAGCAGAAGCTTGCCAGAAAAAGATTACACATGCTAATGTTTTACCACTTACATCCCCATAAAACATATACAGATTACAAATTGGACAATATAAGACTAATTAACTCAGATCAGCAGCTGTGTATGCTGAGGAGGTATATTGAGAATCTGATTTACAGCTTTGTTCAGTCAAAATCAGCTCATTGACCATCAGTTTGAAGAATGCCTGTGTGGGAATTAAAAACACACTACTAAGATCTTACTCAAATATTCACCCTTCAAACTTTTTGTCCATAGAGCTAGATGAATGAAATATGATTTTCTGAGATTCACATCTAGTTTAAACAGAACATGAAGATCAAATTTCAATTATATCTCCCCATTAGCTCCAGAGGTACTGGGGAAAAGCAATCCAAGGATTATACAGGCAAGACAAATGCCGTGCAGCACTGTAAGTAAATTCCAGTATAAAGTAAACAGCTAAATTCTCCCTGTTGTAATTATTGCTCTTAGATTTTTTTTTATTGTAATAGGAAATAGGATACATGACAAGAAGAAAAGCCTAGCTTAGCTAAATAAAGGAGGAAAAGATTATTAAGCAATTAGAGTAGTTAGGGATCATTAGGAGTCTACTCCAGCACAAAAGCTTACAATTGCGGAAAAGAAAATACATGAAATATAATGCATCTGATGAAGTGGGTATTCACCCACGAAAGCTCATGCTCCAAAATGTCTGTTAGTCTATAAGGTGCCACAGGACTCTTTGCTGCTTTCACAGATCCAGACTAACATGGCTACCCCTCTGATACATGAAATATAAAAGCACTTTACTCTTACTTTGACTAACAACATTTGCACACAAGTGAACCACATGCTAGCTGGGAGTGAGTCTAAAGCAGATGTGAAGGTTTATGAGAAAACATACAGAATGGAGAAATTAGCATGAAGAAGCCGGCTGTTCTTACTCACAGCCCATAATCAGAAAGGAATGTGTCATTTCTGTTTACTTATAGGCAGTGCTAGAAAACTAATAGCATTAAACATTCAGCAACATTATTCCTTTTCTGTGTCTGCATAAATTTTTAACAGTTGTGATGTCCAAAATAATTTGTGTACATTTTTCTAAGTTAGGAATATGCACACTATGCATAAGCCAATTGTACAAATGCAAATTCCTAGGACAAATTCTGTAGTGTGCACTAGACTATGTTTATTCAGTTTGAAATTAAACATTTAAATTGTAGCCAAGTTGCCTTACACTCTAAAGGAGAAATTTTCAGCTAGCCTTAAGACATCCCAAATATTTTGTGCCTGCTTTATCATATACAACAGTGTCTACAAATATGAGCCTACACCCTGTCAAGACTGATTCCCCACTCTGGCATGTCAAGTGCAGAAGATGGGGGCCCACAAGGATTCTAAAAATTAATACTGGCCACTCCAGGCTTGTATTAAACTTCCAAGGATACAGCTTTCCTCTGACCTTGAATAGGTAGATGCTGCCACCACTCAAGTGCAACCCCCTTTGAAAACCCAGGAAGGAGCACTTGGGAATCCCTTCCTGTGGGGTACCCTCAAGCCCCTTCACCTTTCCTCTGGGGAAGAGCTGAAAAGGAAAACAAAGAAAGTCAGCTGTTGCCACCAGCTAATTAAACAACATATGCACAACCTCTTAGGACACAAATTCAATCCTGTTCTTAAAAAAGGTAATATATTAAAAAAAGAAAGAAAATACATCTAAAAACTCAGACTATTGCTAGATTTTAAAAAAAATGACTTATAAAGATTAAGCACCAAAATAACTTTCTTGAGGTCCAGCTTAAATGATCCAAGCAAATCAAAAGCACCTGAGGTTAGCACACAGGTGTCCACAAGCCTTACAGAAATAAAAGAGATAAACCTAATTGCCTCTTCCTAGACATTTCCTGATCTATTTACACATCTGGGGGTTTCAAATGAATAGTTTCTAGGTATGATTTGATGATTTTTCATACCTGGCAGAAGATCTTATAGCATTGCTGCTCTGTGTCTCCTCTCCAGAGAGAACTACCACAGACAAACAAAAGGAGAGTCTTGTTTCAATTTAAAAAAGTTCTAGCCTTCCCATTGGCTCTTTTGGTCAAGTGACCACTCATTTCATTTTACCTATGCATTCAGTCAAACTTTTTAACCCTTTACAGGTGAAGCAAGTAGAGAACAGCTACCAAGAAGGACTTTTATAGCTAACTGGCTGGTTGAGTGTCGATACAAGGGAGCTAGCTCCACCCCCTTCCTTTATCACACACCCATTCCTCATGTTTTAAACCCACATTGATTTTTGCAGTCATAATTGGTTTATAGCATACAACCAACTTCTTCATACATCTCCATGTCATAGTAAGGACTTTCCATGTTTGGCTCAAAATAAGTTCTGTTCTTATTGCTATTCTGACTGACTGCCCCACACCCATCCCATTCCAGTCTGTGAGCCAATTATTTTCCTCACTCCCATTGTTGCTTCCTTCCCATGACCTTTCAAAATCTTGCCAGGGACATGTGTGATATGACAGTCTCTTTGCTCTTCCCTGACCACCTCTTGCTTCACATATGCAGACACTCCAGACATCCTGTTTGCTTCCATCCAATTAATGCACCAAGCACAGCTGATGGAGCGCTCCACTCAAAGCATGCAGTACTAGTGGGAGAAAGGAAAGGGATTTCTTAAGCTCATCTGAACCAAGTCAAACCACTGAACCTTTCAAGGTTGGTCCATCCCTCGTATTATGAGATTGTTTTTCTACCTTGTCTAGACCCGTGAGCTTGTTGAGCTCAGCAAATTGATAATGCACTGAACTTTCCAGAGCTGCAAAAAATGGTTTTGCTGTGTCTTTCATGCTATTAGAAATGAAACAAAACAAAACTGACATTCAAAATCAAGATTTGGCTTTCTTCCCCCAACAGGAGGACAAACCAATGCAAACTATTGAGCAACTTTGCCATTACTTCTCTCTTCTAAACCTTCCACTCTTTGCATTCCCCAGAGCCTTTTGCCTATTGGCACAACTTCAAAAGAGGCCCCAGCTCCAAACAGATGTGTTTCTTTTTAAAAACAATGTGTGGATAAAGAGCATGTAAAAGAAGATGCTTTGAGAGCTGAAGAATCTAGACTTACCAAGATATTGTGGGAATGCCTCAGGAACTGACTTAGTTAGCTCACACTCCAGTGCAATGTGAACACTACAAGGTGGTATTTCTTAGAACTTAACCTTCTTACAGACACTACGTGTAAAAGTTCTTCTCTAATTCGTTAAAGATCTCTTCCTGATGCTCAGTTTGGAAACTGATCCCTAAGGATGATATATATTGGTCTTAAAAATAGAATGGTGTCATATGCTATGAGCCTTGTCAGCTGAGTCCACCAGAAGGGAAATAATCACATTGGAAGGAAATGCAGTGTAGGCATCAGGATAATCTGCTTTGTCCAAGAGAGAAAATTTTAAGGCATTCATGTGTTGTATATTTCTACTTTTCATGGATATATTATAGAGAATGATTGAACTGGGTCAGATGAGAGACAAATTCATCCAATCATTCACCCAAATCTCAAAACAAACCACACACAAACCCTTTTAAAGGTTTGATATTTCACAGCCCTTGACTCTTTTGATTTGCGTTTCATTTTTGCGCACCTCTTCATTGTCTGGTACCTGGCAGAAAAGAAAGAGGGAGGGCTTGAGTTCTCCCTTTAAAAAAAAAAAAAAAGGGGCTCCACTCTCAGTGTTTTTTTATCCCAAGTGAGATAACAAAAATCTTGCAAGAAATTCTTCCCTCATGAGCTGGCCAGCCTAATTTTGCCAATACAGGAATGCAAGATTAGATTCTTATATGCATCTGATCTTTTGGGTGCAGTGGATTCACAGTTCTGTAATAATTAATGAATGTGATCCAAACTGATCATTTTGAGATTTTTCAAACACTAATGAGTAGCAAGGATAATGGGCTACTGCCTAATTGTACAACAGAGAGACAATCTTTTATTGGGCCAACTTCTTTTGGTGAAAGAGACATGCTTTGGAGCTTCACAGAGTTCTTCTTCAGGTCTGGAAAAGGTAACCAGTACGTCAAAGATAAATACAAGATGAGACAGATTTATAAGTACAAGGGGCTAACACATATTGCAAGAAATCCCTTAAAATAAAGTGGGCAATTAACAGTTCAGTAGTCATAGGACAAAGGAGGGTTAGTAGGTTACATATTGTTGTAATGAGACATAAAACAAGTTTTTCTGTAGAGACAATGATTTTTTCTGTCAGAGTATGAATTTAAGTTCCCGGAGTAATCTTTTCAGTGTGTTGTGAAGGTTTCCATTGAGGATGAGGGACTGATAGGTCACATAGGGAGTGATTGCTTGTGAAAAGTATTCAACCAGGGTGATAGTATTTCTCTTTCATCATTTTCTGTGTAAGTTCATTTGAGAGCATAGTGATTGCTTGGTTTCACCCACATAGTTGTCAAGGCATTTAATGCACTGTATGAGGTATACCACATATTGTGATAGGTGTGTGTAGGACCCATGAATCCCATCTCCCAGCTGAGCACCCTGACCATTGAACTACTGGCTGTTCTCATGCGAGTCTCTTGCTTGCTTACTCTCGTCTGTCACAATAGGACTCTTACATGTCAGCCATTGGAACCTTCCTCAGTATGAAAGCTCCTCTTTAAATCCTTACTGATCCTCACATTAGTGCTTTAAATACTCCATATTGCTGTATATTAGGGGAAATTAACCTTTGGGTCTGAAGAGAATATTCTTGTCTGTTGCTCCGATTTTTAAATGGGAAAAAGGGGGCTGACATATTTGGGGAACATATTTTCTAAGTTTCAAAAGTCTGCTTTTTCCAAATATACATATATATTTACGCTGTTCTTTGAGTTACAGCACTAGCAATTCTTTTGACCTAATCTGAAGTCAAAGTTATAGCAGTCACTCTAGTTTGAGCAAAATACAGCAAAAATGCAAAGCCACTTCCATTATAATCTACAATTTTCAGATTAATAATTGTCCAAAAATACTTTGGGGGTCAAATTTTCCATGTTCAGTTGTTTGTTGATTGGTTTTTGTTTTGTTTTGCGTGTTTAAACTTTAAGAATAGTTGCACAACCATTTTGGAAATTTTTCCTGTTATAAGAAAAGTCTGCTTATCATTTTTCCCCCACCAAGATGGTTAAAAAAATGTTAACTTTACAATTTAAATAATCCTGAATGAGCATCATTGGTCAGATATTCTAAAGAACTCAGCACAGAGAGTTGTAGTCACATTTTAAAAAGACATTAATATATTGGCAAGTGAACTCTTTTGAAAACCTGGCTATATGGGTCCCCATGGGAGCTTCTGGAAAGTTGAGTTCTTTTGAAAACTTGGCTCTATGCTCTTTGCAAAATTTAAAAAAAGTGCCTGATTTTTTTCAACCTTTCATTGCCATGTTTTTTGTTGTTTTTTTTCCAGGCAAAACTTTGACTAGGCAGAATTCAGAAGGCACATAGGTAGCTATCTATCCAGAAGAGATGCATATTACCATGCTCACAAATTCTTGTCTAGGGTCTGAAAATCAAGTGAAATAGTTTTAAAATATGAGTTATATACATATTTGAAAATACAGGAGCTGACATGCTGTGTAGAAAATGTAGCTAAATTGGTAGCTCTGCACTTAACTATGGGTTGGGTGAGCATGCATGAACACATGCAGTTAAGCTCCATATATTCATTAACTTTGTAGCAAGGGCAGATTGATTAGGTCTTAAAAAAAAGAGGTTGACAAATCATGGCCAGCAACATCAGCAGAACTTGTTAGCTACACAAGAAATAACAGCTATTGTAAGAATTTCACCCTGTTAGCATTTCTGGCTAAGTGTACAGCCAGTGTCCGCATATAGAACTAGGTTGGTCATGTACCTAACAGCAGTTATTTGGCTGTATACTTAGCCTGCAATGCCAACAGAGTGAAATTCTTCTGGAGTCCTCCTCCCGGCCTATGTACTGCTAAAGTCCCATTTAAACCCTATTTTGATGGCTTAAATGGGATTTCAATGGTACATAAGCTTTGTGTCATTCATGAATTTCACCCCTAGACATTACTTGCCCTTTGTCAAAGAGGTGCTGTAATTTATAGACATCAAATGAGTTATCTGTCTGCTCTATGCTGTAGCATGGAGGGAATGTTTTTCTTCACTCATTTCATCACTTTAACAAATCTTTAGAATGTAAGGCAATGATTATGCAATGTCTTAAGTATCAGAGGAGTAGCTGTGTTAGTCTGGATCTGTAAAAGCAGCAAAGAGTCTTGTGGCACCTTATAGACTAACAGATGTTTTGGAGCATGAGCTTTCGTGAGTGAATACTCACTTTGTCGGATGCAAGCCTTAAGTGCACGCTTAACTTCATTCATTTGAGCAGTCTCATTTAAATCAATGAGACTATTCATGTGAGTAAAGTAAAACACAATAATGCAAATGTTTGCAGGATCAGGGTCTTAATGCGAAAAATAATTACAATTGTACATGTGATCTTGAGAAATAAAATGCAAGAAGCTGTGTACATGCAAAGTTAGTGTTGCATATATGGGTGCTTAAAAGTCAGGAAATGTGAAAGTTCAACACTAAATGTTTCTTTCCTCTGTCCCCTCATGTCCACACTTTACAATAAGTTTTGAGACCTTTAAAAAGTTTTCGATTAATTTGTGATCATATAACTACCAACTTGTGTATTGCAGTGGCAGCTGAGTTAATGTTCACACATCCTGACTTGTGAGAGCTTCATTATGCATTATTAACACTGCCTTAACATAATGTATTTAGAAGCACAACACAGTATTTAATTCACAATGCAGTATTTGTTTTTAAATGATCATAGACAGTCAGTACCATCGATTCATGACCTTTGTTAAGAAATTTCTCCTAAAACTCACAAAGGCCCAGTATAATTATGTAGGCCTGGCTTGACATGAGTAATTCGACATAGGTGAGGCCTCATTTCTTGGGAGACAGGATTAGGGAGGTATATGGATCTGCAGGCTAGAAACAGAATGTCTGTACTAGCGAAGATAAGTGGAAACACTCATGGACCCATTTACAATGTGGAAGTTAGACCTATGCCTATTATTAATACTATTAAGCCCCTTCCCCGCCCCAAATATAGAAGTCAAACTACACCTATGCCAGCATATCGGTAATTCACATTTTTTCAAAATCTTGGATCTGCCTGGTCTCCTATTAAACCAATGATTTGGTCATGGCAGCAATGCGACAAGAATGAATACAGATCAGGGAGGTAAATGAGAGACCAAGTGATGGAAACATATTGAAAGACAGCAATGATTGTGTATGAAAAATATGTTTTTCACATTAAGAACGCATATTATCAAGCAACTAAAACAATCCAGGTGTTTTTACATAGCTCTAATGCTTTTTCTAATTCTGCACTCGCAATTATTACCCTGCTGTGCATCAGTAACTTAACTTGATGCAACTTATATAAGCAGCATACCTGCAGTTGCCTATCATATCTTAGATGGTTTTGTTACTTGTAATACAGTGTGTAAATTAGTGTACCTCAAGGAACAGGTAGTCTTGCAATTTATTAGCTGAAGTATCTTACAATCTTTCAATGTTAGAATTTTTTTATATTGACATATCCTGAGTTTACTGAAGTTATATTAGTGCTATCTATCAGGGAATATGCTAGAAAATCTATAACTTCTACCAAAATGTTGCCCATGTGAGCAATTCAGTTTATGAAGTACAATCTTCTCAGGCTGGCATACTGCCCTCATGGTTCATTTTTCAGCTATGTGATGTTTAATGATTTGTTCAACATAAAAACTATACACGTTTCACGTCCATCATCAAATTATGCTATTCAATTTATGGCTAAAACTATGAAAAAAGACACTCATATAGAAAGTCTGCAAATGGAAAAATATCTCAGTCTGTGCTATACCAATTCCTGTTTTGACACTTCTTTGCTGCCTCAGAGATCATTTATTTGGTTACAATTGCACTGGGAGTTTGTCAAGATAAAGTAATGACACTGTTTCCTTATGGGAAGCATGTAGATATTTGTCTGTGATGCGCTGTCAAGCCAGTCAATACAATTTATAAAAATCATAATAATAATAAAAAAAAAGGTTGAAAGGTCTATATGACCTTGTTTAGAGCAATCTCAAATCCCATTTTCTAAACACTGATTCACAACGCATTCATTTTCTCTACATGTTAAATCAGAACCTTAATATTGCATAGCAGACTGGCATCTCTAGCTCAGTGGTTTGAGCATTGGCCTGTTAAACCCAAGGCTGTGGTTTTATCCTTGAGAAGGCCAGGGATCTAGAGCAAAAATCTGTCTGGGGATTGTCCTGCTTTGAGCAGTAGGTTGGACTAGATGATCTCCTGAGGTTCCTTCCAACCCTGATATTCTATGGTAGTTCTCTTATTTAAAAAAAAAGATGGCTTCACATAATGCTCGTCCTGTTTACTTAAAGCATATCCTTTTTTCTGAGGCCTTAAGGTTTTCTTGAACAAATTTAAGAAAATATAAATGCTTAAATTATGATAAAAGGGAAATTGATTTCTCTCTTGTCTGTTCTGTACAGGGGCAGCTCCAGGCACCAGCACGCCAAGCGCGGTGTTTGGGGCAGCAAGCTGTGGGGGGCACGCTGCCGGTCGCCTGCGAGGGCGGCAGGCAGGCTGCCTTCGGCGGCATGCCTGCAGAGGGTCCACTGGTCCCGCGGCTTTGGCCAGACCTCCCACAGGCTGCCTCCGAATTTTGCGGGGACTGGGAACCTCACACAGGCAAGCCGCCGAAAGCAGCCTGCCTGCCAAGCTTGGGGCAGCAAAATGCCTAGAGCCGCCCCTGGTTCTGTAAGGTAAATTTTGAAAAATTTAGGCAAAACTAGATATTTCCACAATCCCAACAAGATTCAATCTTCATAAATCAGTCTCTATTATAAATGCTGTGGGCCTCCATAGCTCACCACAGAGATGTACTTTAGCGGTCTTTTTATTTATTTTGTAAGTCTTTGGGTTCTGAAATAACAGCCCTGGCATTCTCGTTCAACCTGGACCATCCTTCCCACCCAAGAGTAGAAACAAAAGCCTATTAGCCGTAGGATAGCTCACGTACACTCTTGCTTATGCAAACTTTAATAACCCGTTGCACAGTGAAAAGAACTTCTTGTATCAAATCTCAAGATTTTAGAGACAGAGGAGGTGATACATTAGACTTCATGGCTATTGTAAATTGGTGACTAACTTCTACTCTAATCTAAGTGGCTGATTATAGCTCTGTCCAATAAATGCCCAGCTCCATCTTGTATAAACATATAGCGCCAGCTCCTCAGCTGGTGTGAAATGACAATGACTTCCTTGGAGAGATATTGATTTATACCTGCTGAGGACCTAACCCCAAGAGTGTGGTTGTCAGGTCTCAGCTGGTGGCCCCTGTGGTACTGTGTGCACACATGTGGATGATGCTAATACCAGCACCCTACAGGTAGTAATTTCAAATGTGCTAAACCAATCTGCAGAATGTTTTTCATATTCAAAACCTATGACAGCCATGCACTTTTATTAGACTGATCCCATATTGTGCATGTCTTAGCAAAAAAAGTGTGCATACAAGTATGCACGCATGAACACCAGTGGAGGTAAGGAATCTAAAATCAGGCCCAATCAATAGAGTATGATAAATACCGCCAGCATTACAGAATACAATATAATATGCAAGACTCTTGTAGAGATTAGATTCACCCTCACTGGCACATCAGGTGCAAATTGCATCACCTTGCACCTGGAAGGGGGGCGGAGGGAAGCTATGCTTGAGGGAGCAAAGAGTCCTGTGGCACTTTATAGATTAACAGACGTTTTAGAGCATGAGCTTTCATGGGTGAATACCCACTTCATCGTATTCACCCACGAAAGCTCATGCTCCAAAACGTCTGTTAGTCTATAAGGTGCCACAGGACTCTTTGCTGCTTTTACAGATCCAGACTAACACGGCTACCCCTCTGATGCTATGCCTGAGGGGGCATTTTTTTGCCAAGGGTAGACAAATTTCTGTTACTACTAATCTCTCCTGACGGTTTTGCCAGGAGAGTGCAATTTAACAGGTGCTAGGACTCCTGAGGAACTCTGTTGAGGGATGCTTGGGAGATGTGATCAGCAGAATGCCAAAGAACCTTGTCCACACCCCTTCATGTCTGGCCACACCCACTTTAAGTTCCGCCCTGCCTGGCTCTGACACCCAAGTAGAGAGGGTATCCTAGTGCTTTGCACTATGCAACTGGGCATATTTCCACAAGGGGGACCATATCCCTGCCATATTCTGGCAGAACCCAATGACTCCAGGCACTGAATATAGACAAAAGTTCCTCCAAGTGAATAAGGATGGATAAAGCAATATGATGATAGTGAAACTGAAGAGTATGTTTGTTTGTTTGATGAGTGCACTGTTGAAATAAATGAAAATGTTACAAAAAAGCAGCAACTCTTATTGAGGTGATGGCTATGGTGGGAAATTTTATGTTGATTCATGTCCTGGGAATTTAGGGGGAGGTGGTGATAAAAGACAATCTTTTATGGTCCATGATTGCCCTGGAGAAGTTAAACCAGTTTTTCAAAACATGTTCTACTGGCTTCAAATTATATCTAACTGTCTAAAGAATAATGGATAATGATTCCTTGAAGAAATGTGTATTAGCATAATTATGCCCACTAACATAATATGTTCATCACTATATATCTGATTGGATCATTATTACAGAATTAAAAACCTGGAGCTGTGAAACTGAAGATGCCATTTTGTATAGGCTGGTGGACTTTTCTGCTGAAAAGCAAGCTGAGGGGCCCCAATGCTCACCATTGTTTTTGGTGTATCTTCTTTTCACTACTAGAACCTCAAAATAATAATAAAGGTTTTGGAAATTTCTTCTAAATGTCAGAAATACTTGGTATTTGCTTGCCAAACTAACATTTAGAAGGATGTACTATATGTAGGAGTGAATTTTCCAAAGGGTTAATACAGAAATTCTATGTAAGTTGAGTTCATTTATTCTTGATAATAACAGAAGGCTAGGTTGGCATCCGAATGTCCTATTTTTCTGCTTAGTTGGAATCTGTCATGTGCATGTTACCATTAACAGGAGAGCTGAATATGAAACTTGACTTTGCTACCTAGAACATTAAAATTTCAATAAGTTCAAGAAAGAAAAATGCAAACATCTGAGAGGTCATTTTGCTTGTTCATTCTTTATAGTAGTTTGCATGCAGCTCTCATTATATCATTTATCTCTCATAATAGTTTAATTTGAACTCCATCCAAATTAAAATGGAGACAAAGTCATTGTTTTGTTGTTTTCAAAAGAGATGCTGAATTTTATATGAATAAGGCAACAGAGCAATGTCTTGAATACTAAAAAGAATAGAAGATTTCTTTCTAGTAGCTGTGCCAACATTAGAGTTAGTATACTTCTGTTATTTGCATCACCAAAGGGAAAAAAAATGTCCCAGTGGCCTTTTCCTTTAATAGTAGTATTGCATCCAAGACTTTTTTCTAGAAATAGATGAATAGCACAGCAAAATGTTTTGATCTGCACATTGTCTATTCCTCTGAAGGAGTTTCTTGATGACTTCCTCCATGATAAAACACATTCTTATGCAGCTTGTGTTGCTTTTATTGTGTCCTCCACAATGGAGGAGAAAAATAAATGGGAATATCATGAAGAGCATATACTTCTGAGAGCAACAAGCATTTTTAATATATGTTGCTCTTTTAAAATCTTGATTTCAAGTTATAATAGACTGTAGAAAGGAGATTTGTGTTCCTTTTTAATAAGCAGATTACATCTGATTTTAAATAGATTGATTACATACTCTCCCTCATACAGGTATTGTATGTTTCTCTATCCAAACACATAGTCTATTATTTCACCATGTTACACGTAAGCATAATTAGGTAATGTCTTACCTATCTCGGAGGCCAAGCACCAGGAATCAGAACTAAAGATGTCAGCTGTGGTGGGAGCTCTAGTAGCCAAGGGCTGGAGAAGGGCTGGTCAGAACGCTGGGCAAGTGAGACAGAGACAGAGGAGGTGACACATTAGACTCCATGGCTATTGTATAATTGGTGACTAACTTTCTACCCTAATCTAAGTGGCTGATTATAGCTCTGTCCAATAAATGCACATAACATTTTTGGCCAAGATTTTCAAAGGTGACCAGCAGTTTTAGGTTTCTCAGTGTTGAGGTGCTCACGTTGAGAGCATTATAAAGGGTCCTAGTTCTCAGAGGATGGTTGTTCAGCACTTTCTGAAGGTCAGGTCATTTTAAGACATCTCAAGCTGGGCACCCAAAAATGGAGTATAAACGGGTGAATTGAGTGTAAATTGAAATGAAGCAACTGATGCTGACTGGTTTAGTAATTTGGCAAATAGGGATTCAGAGTCTCAGATGTTCCTATCTCACAACCACTACATTAGACCACATTGCCACTGATACCTATAACAGCACAGTGACCTTTACCACCCTCTGAAGCACTGACTAAAAAGGGAAACTAACATCTACTATAGGTTGTTTTGGATATTGGCCATCTCAAATCTAAATACAATTGGGTCTGACCCTGCACTGCTTATAAGTTCTGTCAAGATCATAGATTCAGGTGCTGGTATGACTGCATATAATAATAGTGCCCTGGAACATATTTTACCATTGTAATTGTGGTGCCCACTTTTGTCACTGTAATAGTTGTGCCTGCTTTTTTTCAAGAACTGAACTTGATTGATACAACACTAAGGAGCTTCACGTCTTGAATACAAAATATTTTTTTCTTAGCTAGGAGCAGCATGAAATAAAATTGAATGGGAGGGATGCGATATAAAGAAGCGGCTGCAGGATATACTTGAGAAAAATAATTGGAAAGTAATAACAGAAAAATCCAGTAACTGACATCCAACCACATAGGCGTTTTTGTTTAAAGAATTACTTTGCTACTATTGGGAAAATGCCTGAAGAGATCTGTCCTCATATCAGTCATATATGACGGTTTACTCAGGAAAAGTGACATTATCAGCTATCGGATTTAATACTGTTTTCCTAAATTTAAAATATCATTGAAAAAGAGATAAAAAGGAATTAAATCCCCAGCAACTCTAGATCTGACAACATTGATGCTATTGATGATAGTGGAACTTGAACATCTGTACTCTTTCCTGAGCTAGTAAAGAAGTGGAGAGAGGAACGTAATTACAGTTATAGAACTTGCTTGCAGTGTTGTCTAAGGTGTACCCCATTACTGTGGTATCTGACCAATCCACAGTCTTTAATGTATTTGTCTTCACAACATTGCAGTGAGACCATGAGGCAATAGTATTATCCCCATTCTATGGATGGTGAAGGGAGATCCAGATTTTTAAGGGTATTTAAGTTGTTGCTCCACTCAACACTGCAAGGCCTAAGTGACAGATTTTCAAAAGTTATTGACATAATTTGCATTGATTGAAATGGAAGTTAGTCACCTAATTTACTTAGTTTCTGAAAATCACACTAGATGCCTATCCACATCTTTAGGCACCTAAATCTGTTGGAAAATCTAGCCCCCTGTGACTTTGACTATGTCTATGCTGACTACATATTTGAAATTATGGGGGTGCAAAGTATCAATAAGTAACAAAATGCTGCCCTAAAACTCCCCTATGTGGGGCCCTAATTCACATTCATGTAGTCCTGTTTGAAGAGGACTATGTTAATGTGAACTAGGAATCTCTTAATTCAAGCCCACAGAGTCTACACGGGGGAGTTGCAACCCAGCACTTTGGTGTGCAAATCTGTTCACACCCCCCACAGTCCAAACTGCAAGATAGTGTAGACAAGCCCTTTCAAAAGTGAGTAAGAAATCCATGGGAATCTAGGCACCTAAGTATAGGGTGACCAGGTGTCCCAATTTTATAGGGACAGTCCTGATTTTTGGGTCTTTTTCTTATATAGGCTCCTATTACCCCCCACCCCCATCCTGATTTTTTGTATTTGCTGTCTGGTCACTCTACACAAGTACCTTTGCAGATCTGGGCCTAAATGACTTGCGCAAGGTCACACAAGAAACCTGTGGCAGAGTAGGAAATTGAGCCCAGAACTCCCAAGTCCCAGGGTAGTGGCCTAACCACTGGGCCAACCTTCTCTACATAAGTAGCATTGCATGCTTATTTAGCTTTAAAACAACAAGACACGGTAACAAGCTCTATAAAGTATACAATAAAAGAATTTTATGGTTATAAAGTCAAGCACTAAGTTACTAGGTCAGCAAAAGGCATGTCTGACCCCAAGACTATTATCCTGCCAAATTTCGAGTCCTGCTACAGCTCAATTGGATGGTTTTGGGGGTGGAATGTAACATTAGCTAAACCACCCATTTACCCTAAACTCAGAAACAGCTGACCTGTTTTTGCTGAAACTTTTATTTAAAAAAAAAATCAGTTAATGTGTGAGCCTGGAAAATTTTAGACCGATGGTCTAAAGTTTGGCAGAATTATAAGTGAGGGGAAATGGTTTATAATGGAAAGTATTAGGAAAGTTTAACTATGGCTTTCTCTGTAGGTTTAACTCAAGTGCCTCTAATACTGTTCTTATACTTCACTTGAATTCCTTGTAGCACACACATACTGTATTCTTTAGATTTCATATGTCTTTCTCTAATCACTAAACCACATTGCCCAAAGTTTTGGGATAATGTGTTTTCTGTGGCTTGGGTGTTTTCCAAATGTTTTCACTTTTGCCACATCCTGCAATTTATTTCTGATAATTTAGTGACCTTCTAAGACTCATTTCCATCCTCATCCCCAAAGCTGATCTGTCTGTTTACTAGAATGTCACTGCGCTTCATATGCCAGTATAAATTACATTACTCTTGAAAATAAATTGATATAACCTGGCATTTTGAGAGTCTAAATTGGACACAATTCTTTTACTGAAACCATGTTGTCATAACACTAATTGTCACTCTCATTCATGTGCCAAATCTTTGTAAACATTATATCTGTTGCCAAGTTATAGTAGCATGGTTACAGCTGGGCGGTAATTAAAAGGAAAAAGTGTCCATTAATTGATTTGAAAAAAATCATGACAATTTTGAATATTTTTTCCATTATTTGTATAGAAGTACATCTGAATGTGATAAAATGAATTGTTGAACTAGAATGAATATTGCTAAATACATGTTGAAGGCAGATGTTGGCAAAATTTGTCAAGTAATGTAAGACCTCTAGCACTTTTGCCTGAACACCAGTGCAAGGCTAATAAGAAAGATACATTATTAAACAGCAATGTGTCACTCATTCATGAGTTTACCCATTAATCATTTCTGCTAGTGTGTATGGGAAGATTAACTGTCATTCCTAAATAATTATGCATCTTTACTTCTTCTGAAGTAAGGTAACTGACATTGTGATACTCACATTGCTCTGCCTAAGGTAATTATAGGTGATGAGTCAGATCCTCGGTAAGAATTGGCATAGCTCCACCTACTTTAATGGGGCTATCATGCTATAGGACCACAGAACCAAATATAATCTTATTGTGATGTTGATTTACTCTAGAAGAACAATGTGAAACTGCTACAGAACAGAGCAGAATTGTATTGATGGGCACAGATCACAGAATCATAGAATTGTAGGATAGGAAGAGACCTTGAGAGGTCATCTAGTCCAGTTACCTGCACTCATGGCAGGACTAAGTATTATCTAGACCAGTGATTCTCAAATTAGGGCCTCCGCTTGTTCAGGGAGAGCCCCTGCTGGGCCAGGCCGGTTTGTTTACCTGCCGTGTCCGCAGGTTCGGCCAATCACAGCTCCCGCTTTCCGTGGTGTGCCACTCCAGGCCAATGGGGGCTGCAGAAAGCGGTGCCAGCCAAGGGACATACTGGCTGCCCTTCCTGCAGCCACCATTGGCCCGGAGCAGTGAACTGTGACCAGTGGGAGTTGCGATCGGCCGAACCTGTGGAGGTAAACAAACCGGCCCGGCCCACCAGGGGCTTTTCCTCAACAAGCGGCAGCCCTAGATTGAGAATAATTGATCTAGACCATCCCTGACAGGTTGTTTGTCGAACCTGCTCTTAACAACCTCCAATGATGGAGATTCCATAATCTCCCTCGGCAATTTATTCTAGTGCCTAAGCACCCTGACAGGAAGGTTTTTTTTTTCTAATGTTCAACATAAACTGCCCTTGCTGCAGTTTAAGCCCATTCCTGCTAATACAGCCCAGAATGATGTTTCCTTTTTTTGCAACAGGGTTACATTGTTGATTCATATTAACTTGTGATCTATTATGATCCAAGATCCCTTCCTGCAGTACTCTTTCCTAGCCAGTCATTTCTCATTTTTTATGTGTGCAATTGATTGTTCCTTCCTAAGTGAAGTACTCTGGATTTTTCCTTATCAAAATGTGTCTGTCCTACATGTAGTGTCACAGGTGAGATTTTTTCACTGATAAGTTAGACCTGCAAACCCTTAATGTGGACTCACTTACATTGGTACCAAGATATCTTGTACTAGTGTAGCTTAGTCCCCTTCCCATATGGGAGTACACTATATGAGAGTATAAGCACATTTATAGCTATATAACTGCTTCTAACCTAACTCTGCTGCTTTAACTAAATGATTTGCATTGCTGGTATCTCTGACCATAGCTAGAATACATATTTACCTATGGGTAACTAGCATCAGTGAGCCAAACTCATCCCTGTAACTATGCTAGAGTCTAATGGGCAGGAGTTTGTCTTGGTATTTTCTTCATTCATTGATAACACATAATAAAATTCAAGTGCCTATGCAGTGACCTACACAATAATAATTAATAATTTTCTGGTTTAATATTTCTTAATTGAGTAAATATTTGTTTCCAAATTGGAACTGGTCAATTTTTATTACACAATTACAACTATGCATGTGAAATGATTATTGTCTGCATTGCTCTTTTAAAAACTGAGAATGACAAATGAAACCAAGATTTACTATAGGGCAAGAGAAGCAACAAAATAGAGAACTGAAGAGGAGAAAAAGCATGTGTTGAAGGGATGTTGTTATTGGACACCAACACAGTCTTACCGTACGGGCAAAAGGAAACACTCTGGCATCATTAGCACCACTGGAGTTGTGAGAGAGTAATACTGTATTCCACTATGCAAAAGATTCTGTACATACAGTAAAATTACATTATCCAGAAACTACTACTCTGGCTCTGCAGCTGTGTAATCATAGGGGGCTCTAATTTGGAAGACTAGAGAAAGCACCTTGTTAAGAAATGATGCTGCAAGACCAGCTCAAAGTTTCTTCCCCAGACATTGAAAGCTGCAAAGCTGGAGATTTAGTTAAGAAAGCATGCTTACCTAGGAACCTAGGCTAGGTGTTCTGCTGCTTGTAATTTATTTTGATTCAGTTACCAATTTCTCCTTTACTTTATTGTTTATGTTCTTGTTTGTATCTAAGTAAGTGTGTAAGAGTCTCCTAGCTGAAAAAGAAAGTGAAAATACAGCTTGCAAACTATGGGCATGATCTAAAGTCTGTTGGAATCAATTAGCATCTTTCTATTGATTTTAATGGGTTTTGGATTATTTGTATCATTGGCAATAAGTGATGTGGCAGGCAGACAGACTTGTTCAAAACAGATCTTTATTAAGTGTGCTGAACAGCCAGTATTAAATTTGGGGATTCTAGACTTTGACAACCAGAATTCTGGACCAGCTTGTTGAAAAATTCCCGACAGAACAGTTTTCCATCAGAAAATGATGTGATGAAATCAAAACCTTTTCTGGGAGCATATTGATTTCATCAACATTTTGGTGAAAAAATGATTGAAACATTTTGATATGGTCAAAATGATTTGTTTTGATTTTATTACTTCAACTTTTCTTTTATATAATATGTACTTTTATGATAGAACAGTCAAAATGATAAAGGCATAAAGAAGTGCTTGACCCTTATCAAAATGAAATATTTCAATACCTGGTTTTGATATTTACAAAAAAAATTTTTTCAAAAAATGCATTTCAAGGGAAATTTTGAAAGAAGGAAATTTCAAAATACAAGAATTTTCCCTGGAATGCAAATTATGAGTTTCAACCATTGCTACTCAGCTTGCATTCCTGAGCCCCCTGCTGGCATACTGGACTTGGTCCCTTCTGAAATCTGACCCTCTATCTGAAGTTCCACCTATTATACTATGGGCTTGATCCTGCAAACATTCTCAGGATTGAGCCCTAAGAGCCTAAAGCACTTTTCTTTTATTTTACTAGAATGAAAGTTTTAAAAGATTACATTAATTGTTGTTCAATGTTTAGAACCTCAGACCTATGTAACTTATTTAGGTGTAAGGCCATCAAAGTCAATGGAGTTCAGTCAATGTAAGACCAGCATGAGAGGAAAATCAGAAACTTAGCTTCTTTGTTGGGAAGCCATGTTAAACAGTGTTGTATATTTTCCTTTTCTGTAGTCAGCGGAGGAGCTTTGTTTGTGTTGTATGCCTTAGGAAAGCTGTGGTTCAGGACCTCCCAGGCAGCATTACTAAACCTGTTAAGAAATGCCTGGCATGATATACACAGCGAGAACCAGCTGCAATGCCCAACAACAAATTAAAGTGGTCCTACAAAAAAAAACAAAAAGAGATGTTACATATTATTGAGCCCCGTCTACTGCCACTGTATAAATTGTTTACATTAATACCGGTACTGAGCACTTTTGTCCCAAAACCTATTTCTCAATAACTCTAAATACGGATCAAGTCTCCCTCCATATGTGATATGTGCTTTCCCACAAATACCATAGCCAAATTTATCCCTAGTGTAATTCTCTAAATTTAATGGTAATTTAAATTAAAGGTCATGCCGTAACAGTGGCAAGAGAGAAAGGCAAAACTTGAATGTAAGATTGGGAGTCAGAGACTCACAAATTGTCTACCCTGTCTTCTAGTGTGACCTTGGGAAATTAACTTCTTGTATTCCCGTGATGAAAATTTAGGTCTTCTCCTCTCTCCCTCAATTCTGTCATGTGCAAAATGTAAAGAGCAATCAGTACTTCCAACATAGGAGTTTTGTGAGGATTCTCTTGCAAATATTCCTAAATAGCTTCCAAAATAAAAGTGGTAAGGACTGAATTCCATATTCTGAGGACAATCTGTAGTTGCATCTGTATTTTGCAGTATAGATTGAGATCTATAACTTGCAGTCCTTACTCAGGCAAAACATCCATTGACTACAATGAGAATTTTTCCTTAGTAAGGATTGCAGGATTTGACCCATTTATAACAAAAATATGTCCATCCATTCACATACATTTTGGCAATACAATTTGCCTTATGTATTGGTGAAAAGCACCTCCAGTTGAGAGCCACAAAGGTATTTATGTTCCCAAATTCCACAATGGAAGGAAGCTAAATAACTTTGTGGATTTGGGCTTTCCTCTCAGGAGAGAATGAAAGAGTTTTCCAGATTCTTGATGTATTTTATACGTGTGAACAGAGGATTAGTATTCAGCAATAAATATTTGCTCTGGATTATAAAACTTTCATAGAAGTGAACAGTGCCCCAATATAATCTTTTTAAAATCCTCCATGAGGCACAAGAGACGCCTTTAATGGCTAATTCATATCTGTTGACATTGTATAAAACAGTTACTTTTTACTTATATTAAATATTGATGGTATATGTTTTGCAATTTCTTGAAAAAATTGACTGCAATAATCTCCGTCTGGTCTCATAAAATAAACAAAAAACAAAACAGCCCCCACAAATGACTTCTTCTAGCCTTCGCTGAAATTTGACAGTTGACTTATTCTGGATGAAACAGCTTCTCCCCACCTCCTGCCACAGAAAGCAAACCTAGGGCATGATTTGTTCCCTGAGTGCTACAGGCAGAATTGGGAGCTGCAAGCTCCCTGCAGTGCAAGGTCTGTCTGATGTGGGTGGGGGGTGTTTGTAGCATTGCTAGTGGTTCACAACCCCAGCTTTGCCAAGGGACCCCAGAGCCATCCATTGGGTGGGACTGACTGGGTAGAGCCAGGACATACAGGAGACTTTTCAGAAGGGCTTGTCTTTGCTGGAAAGTTAACTTGAGTGTTGCCCCAAACTCAAGTCTCGTCCACACACAAAAACCCTTAACTGGAGAGTAATGGTGCTTTTCACTTAAATTGGCTCACACGGGAAGGGCTTGAGGATGAAACTCTAGAGAGCACAACTTGACCACTTGCTAATATGACCACACTATACTGTGGACTCAGGCTAGGGTCACTAAAGTGATGCTAGTCCTCCAATGCCTTTCTGCAATTCTGAGAAGTTCTTCCACAATTCACTTGGAAAAAAGTCATAGAGCAGCTCAGCTTACAGCAGTGCTGCGCCTTTAAGGCTTTGTCTATGCTACGAGCTGGGGTGTGATTGCCAGCTCACACACTAGCACTAGCTCTCATCTCATAGTAGCATAGCCATGGTAGCACAGATCGCAGCAGCACAGGCTAGCCATGCCGAGTGCAAACCCACCTGAAATCTACAGGAATGTACATAGCACAGCTAAGACATACCACTGCTGCTGCTGCCCATGCTACCATGCCTACCCTGCTATTGATGCTCACTCTAGCTCAAAGAGACTATTGTGACTTGTGTGTCTGTGATAAAAACTGTTTACGTCACTCAGTCAGGGGTCTTGTGTTCTTCTGGCCTCTGCCTTTTGCTGATGAAAAACAGGTGCTGGAGAAAACTAACATTCAGCAAATTGAGGCAACGTTAGCAATGATAACAAGACAGCTGGAGGTGGAAGGAGCAGACTTCCTGATTTTATTGGCATTGTTGTCTATGAGTAAGGGAAGATGAGAAAGTGATAGTGCAGTGCTCAAGAGAGTGTGTGTCAAGGGGTACACTTAATAAAATAATACAACAGGTGCAACATGTAGAAGAATCACTTTAAGAAAATTAAATGAGTGATAGCAACTGCAATAGTAGGTATTATGCCGTAGTGACCATGGACACAAGAAATGGCTCAATGCAGTCTGCTCCTGTGGCCTTTGGTATTAGTA